>NC_068938.1:151194568-151374568 GCF_016801865.2 Culex pipiens pallens
AAAAAAAATTATATCGTCATTAGAAAATGGTGGGCTGTTTGGGTGAGACTTAGAAAACTTCAATTTTCGTGTTTCTTTTTCTTTAAGCCGCTGTATCTCAGCAACCAAAGGTCCAATCTTCAATGTCTCTTAGACAATTTTATAGCAAATTTTCTGAACTTTTCAAAAAAAATATTTTTAGAGATGGTCACTCATGGTCACTATTTTTAAAAATTGAAAAACTGCAAATATTATGTAAAGTACTTTTCGATTGTAAATTCAATTTTGCATTTAAAAATAATGTCAAACTTGTTTTTGCATGGAACTTCGTTTTTTTCCAAAAATCACTATTTTTTCAAAAATTCATAACTCGGCGGCAGATTTTTTGACCATGTTTCTCTATGGCTCAAAAGTTGCGGATTTTTGTCCCATAAAACATATCAAAAAATCTCGAAAATCAAAAAATACGTATTTTGGGAAATTGAGTTTTAATAAAAAAAAAGTTGATAATAAAATCCTCAAATTTTTTTTCCGTGTACCTATTTTTTTCTCAATAGTCCTCAACAATACCTACAACTTTGCCGAAGACACCAAATTTATCAGAAAATTCACTCAAAAGTTGCAGCTGTTTGAATATTCACATACCATTTTTGTATGGACAGCTGCCAAAATTGTATGGAGACTTGTATGGGTGAACCAATGACACAAAATAGCATATTTGGTCATAGGGAAGGCCCCCACAAAGTTTGAGTCAAATCAAAAAATACAAAAAATAAAAATGGTCGAAATCGGCCGATTTCGTAGAGAGTTGCTCATCCTGTATTTTTCGTCAGTCTTTTGGTAACATTTTAGGCAATTTCCTCAAAAATTTTGAACGAAAAAAATCGTGACATCACCTTTAAATTTAAGTTTTAGACTTAAAAATCAAAAAATCTCATAGATGTGGAGTGTATTTTTGTTTCAGTGTATTTTTTTCAAAAAGCCCGTCGAATTTCCTACAAGTTTGTCTTTGACCACTTTTTGATACGACGCAACGGCTTCGAGATACAGTAATTTTTATATTGCAAAGTACAAACATATTTAAATACCTTACGCCCTCCTCAAATGTTATTTTCGAGTACTATTGGCTCCATATACACAAAAATGGCTCATATAGGACCAGGATAACATGTCTACAAAGTTTCATTGAAATCGGATAGAGTCGGGTACAAAAGTACCAGAAAAATTCCTGACTTGAGCTGGAATTGCTCTCACTTTAACATTCACCAAACACCAATCTTTACTGAAACAAGATCGACTTTTCAAAAGTGTTGATTTTACATTTCATTTTTTGATTTCCAAATTACCGTAACTAATCAAAACCAACACAAATGCTCGCAAAATCTCTTGCTTTTTTCAATTATTTTTGAACAAAACAAATGCAGCACGTTCTGTTTTAAGTTTGAAAAACTCAACTAGCCAATATTGAGATTACCTTTAGTTTATTTTTCTCTCTGTTAAACCAATAGTGTGCCAATTCCCTCGAAAGTGGGTCAATCTGGTATCAGGTCAATCTGCGGAAAGCTTCCAGCCGATTTACGCGTTTTTGCTTCCTTAACATTTTCATGTTGTACGTGCCTACCAAAGTTAATAAATGATTGAAATTGGAAGCGTTGCGTGAATAATTTACGATTCGATAGCTTTTTTTTCGGAGCTAGTATATTTGCTTGTGTCATAAAACTTTGTGTTGATTCTGGGCATATGTGTTTGTGTTGCTGGGTAGAATTGGCCAAACATGAACTAGAGGACAACTTTATCCGCTTACATTTGATTTTTTGTTAGTGAGAAGTTTTCTGAAATGTTTTGATGATTTTTTTAAAGTTTTTTTTGGAAATATTTCACTGTTTATTTTCTACTTTAATTTTCACTTTTCCAAATTACCCCTTTTTCAAACCATGTTCAACATTTTTTTACAATTTATTTGCCCCCAATAGTTTTTGACCCGTTTGGGCGTGAACAGTCCCGGATGGTCAGCAGATTTCCCGAGGGTAGGGATCGATGACCACCAACCGCACTCTTGGACCGTTGGGCTACCGCCTGGTCGTCAATAAGTCATCATCTGATATTGACGCTAGGGTGGTCTATTTAAAGAACTCAAATGAAATAATTTATAAATCAATATTATTTTTTTAATTTTTACATTTGAAGACAATGTGTTACATGATTTTCACAGTAAAAAAAATAATTGTTTTTAACACTCCTCCCCCAAAGATTCAAACGTTAGAACAACACCGGAGGCCAATTTTTTTTGTTTGATTTTTGTTTTCTGCCCAACGAATGATGATGGTTCACGCGGCGCTACGAGTTTTGAATAAATGATTAATGGAATGGCACCCAGACCAAGGGGCCTGGAAGGACAGTGTTAGTTAGGAAGCGGAGGGTTGCGGGGGAGGTAAAGTTTTTGAATCAATCGATGCGTGTCATCCATTGTATCGATAACGAAAGACCCCCGGGAACTGGGAGCGGCCTTCGTCCGGTATTGTTTTCGGGGGAAAAGAATTTAAAGCAAAGTAAAAGAATAATGGTGGTGCAGGAAACGGATATGAACTCGATTAAACACTTTTGAGAGTTTTTTGTGGCAAAGTTTATGATTGATTTTGACTTGGTGAGACTTTGTTAGACGAGAAATTAGTTATCTTTGAATGTTTCCTGTAAAACTTAATTTCATATGATTTGTAAAATAGAAACAAAAGATGTTTAAGGTGTAAGGAATCAAAATAGTAACCTTCAACTGTGAAATAATGGAAACAATTTTTCAAACGAATGCTTCCTCGAAAATTACCATCAGCTCAATAAATCACAAACGCAGCTCACGTGAACAAAAACTGATTGGTTCCCCTTAACCCACCTCACCCATTCCACGTGCCATAATTGAATGATGAGCCGATATTGAAACGACAAACATTTGATTGATTATTAAAAATGCAATATTTTTATCCGACCCCACCTCGCTGACCCCCAACCCCCCAAAAAAGCAGTAAATTTTCCATTCGACCAAGCCCACCACCAAAACAAAGCGCACACCACAGGTCATGGATTAACAACCTTCCTCAGTGCAACACCTTCCCTTCACAGTTTGTCCCGGGTGATAATCGGACCACCCACAAACAAAACCCGCCATGACCTGGTCGAGGGTGAGGTTGATCCCCCCCCCCTCCACCCTTCACCCTCACTTGCACCACGTGATAAGGACTGTTGATACTGGCCGGGCCCGGCAGTCGATCAGAATTGACGCACTTCATGTGAGTTCGAAACTCACACACAAATCGAACGGTGCATACAAACACTCAGTTGCCTTTTTGAAAAGTTGTGTTACCCTTAATTTAAATTGAAAGGTATTATTAGACAATCTTTACTACAAAAACCAGTAACATTTTCAAATATTTCAGAAAATTTCAATTATTAAGGAATTTTGGAGAATGTTTGATTGTGATAATTATGTCCATTTAAACCAACTAAGATATGGAGTAAAGAAGTTTTCAGTTATGAGGAGTTAATTTTACCTTAGTTCATATTTATAAGATAAAACTACAAAAAATACCCATATAAAATTGCAAATTTATACTGAATCTGATTATGTAAGTGAGTCAAAGGCAAAAAAATATGTCAAAATGCTCATTTTGTTAGCACACAATATATTTTGTAAAAGAAACTTAAAACAAAAAAGGCTGGTCTGATTTTTGGCTAAGAGAAAAAAAACTGTTTTCTGGCATGTTCTAGAGTGAATTGAAATATTTCTTCAAGATATCCAAAGCTACTTTTTTTTAAACATTTTTATCATTTTTTTTTTAAGTTCATTAAAAAGATCGCTGACTAAAGCCAACTAAAAAATCGTAACCAACCTTACACACCAAAAAATTATTAATATCACACTGAACGGAATTTAAGATTCGATGTAAATATGATGAACTTAATTCAAAACCTGACGTAGAATTATGTTTCATTAGATGCTGAATCACTATTTCTCATTTGAATCACAATATGAAATATTCAATCAATTATCGTGTAAAATTAATCATCGTTTGACTTGATTTTGTGTTCTATTTGATGCACATCATTGGAGCGTGTTTTGAGATGTAATTTTATGTTGCATTTAACTGAATATTAAAACAATTTGACCTTTCTCTCTTAAGAGTGCAAGTCAAACGTCAGCCATCTTCGTGTAGTGCAAATCGGTGCGTGTTGAGTTTGCAACGTGTTCCAAAAAAACTGAAACCCCTTGATAATTCGAGGTTTATTCAGTAAAAATATTAAAGTAAGTACTAAAAAACTGCAGCTGCAATAAGAGCTAAATATGAATTGCAAAAGGATAACAAAAAATTGTTTATTTCTATTGCTAGCTGAACGACGATTCTCCGTAGGATGCCGAAGGTTAAACAGAAAAATATTCCCTTCGTTGGTGCTACGGGATCGGTCCGGCAACACACTCCACCTTAGCGGCAACTAAATTGGCCGACGTCCGGAACGGAATGGCTTGTACGGGACCAGATAGCAAGCCGCACCGAACGTGATGCCGTCGTTATTCAACTGGCCAGAAATTTGGTCATCATCAATTATGCGGAAACTTTTGACCTTGTGGAGATCTTCCGTGGAACCATCAGCAAGTGACCACCGGGAACAGATGATGTCAGTGAATGGGTTGACTCCGGCGGCGACCATCGTTCCAAGAGCACCGAAGAAATAAGTGAAACAAGTGCCGGCCGCTCGATTTCCCGTGAGTGCTTCAAGATTTTGCAAAATCACTGATAAAGCCAAAGTTTTGTTTAAATATTAACGAAAAAACAAGATGTGAGTGTGTGTGTGTGTGTGATAGTAAAATAAATGTTACATTGACGATGATTTACAAACTTGTTTTCATTTCTAACCTAGAAAAATCACACCAATACCAGCAGGTGGACCACTAAAATTACATCAATATGAAAATTACATCCAAGAATTTCAGCTCGTGTAAAATTCAATGCGTTGTCAAAGGCTAGAAAGAAACATGTAATTTTCAAATCTGATGTAATATTGTAGCAGATATGACGCTCCAGTTATGTGCATCGAATCAACAGAAAATTACACGATTATTTTTTGGTGTGTAGAAAAGGCCCAGCCCTTTCAAAATGTTACTTTTGATTCTTAAATTTCGATAATAAAAGTTGCAAAGTTCCTAAAATATTATCTAAAAATGAGTTAAATTTTTAACGAATGCAAATTTGATTTTACATTTAAAAATGATTTTTGAAATATAGTTTAATAATATTTTCCATGTTTCCATAAAAAAACCCTGTTTACATTCAAAATGTTTTAACCCTCTACAACCCAACCCCGCCTTTAGACGAGCTTCGATCTAAAAATTCTAATTTTTTTTTCAACCAATTTTTGATCTTTGAACTCTTAAAATTTTAGGGTTGGACGTTTTACTTGTTTTATGTGACTTTTCCAATGTATTTGGGTAATTCTCCGCCAACTCAGTCTGTGATTAACAGAGCAGCGAGTCAGACGTGCGTCCCTCACACACCAAAAAAGTGCTAAAAAGTGCAAAAAATGCCTCACGGCAAGAAAAAGAGGCGGTCCTCACCAGCAGGATCGGCAGATTTGAAGAAGCTAAAGAATGCCGAAACGCTACCTGCAAAGCCAGGCAGTTTGAGCAAGGACGCTCAAAACCAGTTCGCTACCCTCCCTGTGGACGTGAGCGAGAAGGAAGAATTTGAACGACGGGAAAAGTTGCCACCCATTTTTGTAAAAACGTCGTCATCGGACTCGGTTCGAAAGTGGCTGACCGGGTTTATCAAATCTGGTGCTTCACGAGCTTCCATTCGCTTGTGTGCCGATGGACTCAAAATTCTGCTACCTACCAGAAAGGATTACAACTACGTGCGGGATTTCCTGAACAACACAAAGATTGAATACTACAGCCATGACGATCCAGGAAACGACCCATGAAACAGGTCCTCCGAGGCCTGTACGACATGGATGTGAGTGTGCTGAAAGAAGAGCTCAAATCTCTGAAGTTGAATGTAATCGAAGTCTTCAAGATGACGAGACACAACAAGGACATCAAGTATCGTGATCAACTGTACCTGGTTCATTTCGAGAAAGGATCGACAACGCCGTCTGAGCTGAAAGCAGTTCGGGCAATTTTCAACATCATCGTGTCTTGGGAACGTTATCGTCCAGTGCACCGTGACGTGACACAATGTCCGAACTGTTTGCAGTTTGAACATGGTGGAAGGAACTGTTTCATCAAGAGTCGTTGTGCAACCTGCGGAGGTGAGCACAAAACTCAAGCTTGCAACACAATCAACGAGAACATCGAAGCGAAATGCTTCAATTGCGGTGGCGACCATTCTACCAAGAATCGGAGCTGCCCAAAACGAGCTGAGTTTGTGAAAATTCGGCAGCAAGCGACGACGAGGCACCAACCAAATCGTCGCAAAACACCACCAACTTTCACGGACGTGGATTTTCCTGCTTTGGCGTCACCAGGAGCGGGATCTGTTCGAGTGGTTCCAAATCTGCAGCCATTGCCGTTGAATCAGCGGCAAAAAGTTGCAGAGAATACAACACCTCCAGGCTTCAGTCAGCAACCGAGTAGTTTACTCGTTCTAATGATTTTGAATATTTCAATGAATTTACTTTTTTAGTTTTAAGTTAAGAATAGTTGTTAAAGTGATTTTTTTTTTCGTTTTTACCCAAATGTATTCGATTAAATGCAAAAATGTAAAACAATTTGAAGTAAATAAATGAATGTGAACAGTTAATAAAAAAACGAAAAATACAACAAAGATGAAGAGCATTTAGCCATACCACTTAGAATGTAAAAGAAATGTAATTAATATAAGAATGTTCAATAAAGACATATTTAATTTCAAATTTCTCCGCCAACTCACACAGCAGTTGCCCTTTGTCTTTGGGGTAACTTTTGTCCCTGATCACGAATCCGAGGTCCGTTTTTTGATATCTCGTGACGGAGGGGCGGTACGACCCCTTCCATTTTTGAACATGCGAAAAAAGAGGTGTTTTTCAATAATTTGCAGCCTGAAACGGTGATGAGATAGACATTTGTTGTCAAAGGTACTTCTACGTAAAATTAGACGCCCGATTTTATGGCGTACTCATAATTCCGAAAAAACGTATTTTTCATCGAAAAAAACACTAAAAAAGTTTTAAAAATTCTCCCATTTTCCGTTACTCGACTGTAAAAAAATTTGGAACATGTCATTTTATGGAAAATTGAATATACTTTTCGAATCTTTGCAAGGTTATTTTTTAGAGTGTAACAATGTTCTACAAAATTGTAGAGCAGACAATTACAAAAAAAATTATATATAGACATAAGGGGTTTGCTTATAAACATCACGAGTTATTGCGATTTTACGAAAAAAAGTTTTGAAAAAGTTACTTTTTGCGTTTCTCTTTGTTTCGTCGTCCGTGTCTGTCGCGGGTGACCATGAACGGCCATGATCGACGACGACCAACTTTTTCAAAACTGTTTTCCCCTTAAAAGGGGAAATTGAAGTGCAAGCAACAAAAATCAATTAAAAAATATGTCTCTGCTTTTAAAAACCGTTTTTTTGCTGTTTGGGTCGAGTAACAAGAAAAATTAAAAATGTTTACATCGGTCTTATATGTTTTATATAAAGTAAAAAAAAACGTACTATAAACTTAAATTTTCGTGAAATTTAGGCAGGCCTAAAAAATCATATGGAAATAGTTACATTTAAATGTTACTACACAAGAAAAAAATGATGGTAATTTTCATCAGGAAATGGTGACAGATTTTGTGTCAAAAAGAAGAATGTAAATTTCCACACTGTGCTCCAAGGCTACGCCCATACAGTCCCGTGGGGATTTGGGAGGGGATGTTTTTGTTGTTCACTAGTGGTAAAAGGGCAGGGAACCCATGCGACTTTTAAAATTGAACGGAATATTTTTGGGAGATTTGGAATGGGGGTTAGGGGAACTTCATCGGGCCGATGAAAATGGTTGATTGCGTAATGTATTACATGATTTGGATGTTTGAAAGTGTAAATGTGTAAATTATCAAGATGATTCCAGGAAGTTGTGTAAATAAATCATATAGTCAGTAGATAAGTTTACGTGTAGACATTTAATTTGAAATAATTCCAGGAAGCTGTAAAAAATAAAAATAATTGTAAAACTAATACTCTAGATAGATCCACAAATTAAACAATAGAGACACAAGAAAAAAAAGAGCAAAACAAAGCAAAAAATAGTGCAATCAGCTGAAATACTTAACACGCATTCCCCTGCATTGTAATATTTTTTGACATGTTTAAAATTTTTTGAGTTTAAGTAAACTTTCAATGTGCAGTATCGGAAAAGGTAAATTTCTTTGAAAAATATTTTCTTGAAATCTTCGTTTTTTTTTATCTTGTAATCATTAGTCATTAGTTCAAATATGACTACCTTGAAAAATATTTACATCGGCCTAAACTAGAAACTATTTATTTCATTTCTTTAAAAAATAAGTTTCATTAAAAACCATACATCCCTCTACAGAACAGTTAATTAAAACATTAAAAAATAGGTCCAAAATTAAAACAGATCAGTTTTCAAATTATTTTACATTTACTTACTCTGCTAGGTTGCGATACAATCTATTTTCACTAAGCTCAGGCAAATTCAAATGTCGTCGACATGAGTTGTTCATATTTGCTCAAATCTTATTAAGTTATTAAATCCAACAGAAGTTTTACACAATTGATGGTTTTCAATGCAACTGACTGCACAAAATACCGCACTTTCCCGGCCAACCGAACCGCCGTACTTCAAACTTTATTATTATTATCAATATATTAATATGTTATAGCGGTAATCAAAAACAGGAAATTGATCAATTGGCATTATTGAATTGCCGGGGCGAAAAACTTTTTCGGCGATGACTGTTGGAGAGTTTTGCGGTTGAAACCGGCCGTCAAAACAGCACCACCGGTTTGATTCGGCGGATGATGAAGCTTGTAATTTGGGCTCAGGTGATAATTCAATTCCGAGGTGCGCGCACAGCTTGATCCGCCGATGGCTAATTAGATTTTGAGATATTAATTAGGATCGGAGTTTGTGCGACGGGGACACGTGTGTTGTTTTCCCGGAAAGTTTCCGCGCGAATCACGGACAAGCGCCGTTGTTAATTATTTGAATTGATAGCTTTTGGTGGGAAATGGGGAGGGGGTTGGTGGTGACATACCAGTTTTGTGAATAAAGATTTGGCTGACAAGTGCTAATCAGTTGTGGTAACTGGAAATCAACCATGAGTTGACTATAATCAACATTTTGTTGTTCCGTAGAAATCAAATTGAAAAATTATCAAATTTATACTTCAGCTACCACATGTGGTTCAACTTCTTCTCATGGTAGAAGTGACTGACATGTGACAAAGTCACTCGCTTTAACCAGCCAGATGTGAATGATTACGAGTGAAAGCAACCAAAAACCGGCTCAGAATTCACCGTGAACTTCGGTAAAGCAGAAATGCCGGAAAATCCAAAAATACCCCACTTTTAAGTGTGAAAATTATCTCCCGCACGCTAAGTGAAGCTGCTAAGCCGGTACTAAGAATAGCCGAGAGTGATCTCCACTCCTCCCGTTTAGCATATGCTCTAGAAATCATCCTCAATTAACGCACAAGTCACCGTGGCCGCGAGGTTACGCCGTCGCAGTCACAGAGATCTCGTCAGAGATCTTGAAAGATAAGCTCGAAGATCTCGGGTTTGAGTTGCAATCACATCTACTGGGGAGTGTTTTTAGTTGCGCCACAGTTTCAAGCAGTTGCAAAGAGCAAACGATCTTCCCAACGGGGACACCCGCCGTCCTTTGGGTTTTGAAGGGCTAACCGAATTGGGGTTAGTTCTTTCCAGCTCTGTTGGGAACAAATTTTTGCATCCTCGAAATCATCATCAACAATGTACGGTGTAATTGCAAATTGCGTTGAACGTTACGTCCAGCAATTAGTTTGCAAAACAAGCTGCTAAAAAGCAGCAGCTGCGAGTCACTTTTCCAATATGCAGTTACATAAACTAATTAATAAAACTAATGAGAATGGACCAGGATTAGGTGGGTGGCTGCACGCTGCAGTTTGCGATTGCAAAATTGCACTCTGCTCGTGTTTAAATGGGATGCAATTTGGTGATGGTAAAGGGTCACGTAAAACACTTTCGGTCACTTCCATTAGCATTCAATTTTGGACAGGATTTCCCAAAAGAGTATTAAACATTAAACATTAAACATTAAACATTAAACATTAAACATTAAACATTAAACATTAAACATTAAACATTAAACATTAAACATTAAACATTAAACATTAAACATTAAACATTAAACATTAAACATTAAACATTAAACATTAAACATTAAACATTAAACATTAAACATTAAACATTAAACATTAAACATTAAACATTAAACATTAAACATTAAACATTAAACATTAAACATTAAACATTAAACATTAAACATTAAACATTAAACATTAAACATTAAACATTAAACATTAAACATTAAACATTAAACATTAAACATTAAACATTAAACATTAAACATTAAACATTAAACATTAAACATTAAACATTAAACATTAAACATTAAACATTAAACATTAAACATTAAACATTAAACATTAAACATTAAACATTAAACATTAAACATTAAACATTAAACATTAAACATTAAACATTAAACATTAAACATTAAACATTAAACATTAAACATTAAACATTAAACATTAAACATTAAACATTAAACATTAAACATTAAACATTAAACATTAAACATTAAACATTAAACATTAAACATTAAACATTAAACATTAAACATTAAACATTAAACATTAAACATTAAACATTAAACATTAAACATTAAACATTAAACATTAAACATTAAACATTAAACATTAAACATTAAACATTAAACATTAAACATTAAACATTAAACATTAAACATTAAACATTAACCAATAAACATTTTTGGTTTTTAGTTTTCATTGGGAACCACTGCCTCAACTGCCTTTTGTTTTGATTTATTCAACACTCGCACAAAAAAGTGCTGAAAACATCAAAATTTGTGCTGGTTCGCATAATTCCGATGAACTTATGAGAGGACCCATTAGGAAGTCCTGAGCTCACCGGTACAAGAGCATCCAGTGCAATTTCAATGTACGCAATTTTTGAGGATCCGGACAGTGAATTATGCCAACTTGCTCCAGATGTGACGATTCAATTGCGGGCGATCCGGTCTCGAACCGAAGACTTTTTTCAATCTTAAACGATAAAGTGGGTGGTGGTTTGATCCACTGCGCTGACCACGGTTGGTTGATAATTGATTTCCAAAAAATAAGGTAAAAAATCAAGTCTGGATCTAAAAGTAGCAACCGCATTGAACCGCGAAGAGGTGATCTATTTGCGGAGGTAATTGACGATTTCAGCGAAAAAGTGCGAGCTCCAAATGTTTTCTTGAAAAGTCTGATATGAATGATGATTGACAGCGGTGGAGATGACCATGCGGGAGTTTATTTGTGACAGAAACTGCGTTATCAACGGGTTTGAAGTAGTTAGTTGCAGTCACATTTTTTCTTATTATTTGCTAGAACGCAATCAAGGTCTGTAGAACATGGGCTGACGATGCTGATATTGAGTCGAGTAGAAAAAAAATGAAGATTTATGAGCAAGGCCTAACGAGATAAGGGAGACAAAACAAGTGGATGGATGGCAAACACTTGAGAGACAGACACTTGAAAAACTATCAACGATGTTTAGATTTCAATTATGAGCAAATTGGTACAGATTGAATGGTTTGGCACTTGAGAGTTTGCTTGCTCTATTTATCGAAACTAATTGCAAAGCATGATGATGATTATTTGACTGTTCCTAATTTTAAAAATTTAAACTTCAAGTTGTTATTCGTTGTTGTAATTTTTATGTTATTGGATTTTTATTGTAATAACATACTTATAACGCTTTTAGCTATTGTTCGAACAAATCTTTGTTGTATTTTTTGTTATTTTGATAACTAATTCTATCATCCCAATAACAGTTGGAGTTATTCTTCCATAACAAAAAATGTTATTCCCAAGTTGTTTTAGCTTTTAGCCAATATCATACCAATAACAAATTTTGTTATGATGACAGAAACTGTTATCAAACTCTTATGCAAAAATGAATTTTTCTAGAAGATTTCTGTTATTTTTACACTAGGTATTTGTAATTGAAATACTATGGATTTTTCTATTACCGTCTGCCCGGGCAAGTTCATTATTTCAAACATTGTCCTGTTAGTTTTGAAATGTTTTAACAAGTTGCAAAAAGAAGGTTTTTTTTTTCAGCACGACTCGTACAATCCGAGTTGGATAAATACGACGAGTACTGAAAAAAAACTACTATTTCAGCTGAAGTTTATAAAATATTTTTTTCAACATTTCGTTAACAAAAAAAAATTTATGGGTTGTTTTCGACTGGTATACTTGTTGCGAGTTGTTTGTGGCTTTCTCAGTCAATAAAACAGATCAAACGATTTTGTTGTTTGAAATTGCCCGACGTTTCGGCTCGGGTTTGAGCCTTTTTCAAGGGAAACTATAATTGGTTGAAACAAGTTAAAATACACATCAAAACAAACAAAGAAATGGACATACTTATGGTCTAATCGTTATCGTTAAAAACGTTAGTTGCAAACGGTGGGACGTGTCTAGGGGGATGGTGTTGTTGGTGGTGCTATTGGTACAAAATTGAACGGTTAGATTTGAACATAAAACATAATTAAAGAACATACTGCACAAACATGAGATTTGTTCGGAGATCTCATACTATCACTACGCACTGTTACGATCACTTGGCTACTTTTGGGACAACATGGGATTGGTACAGTTTTGGCTCAATAGTTTTGGCTCAAATGTTGGGTTCATTTTGGTTTTTGGTGAGTTCCTCTAGGGACATGTTTGTGCTGATATTGTTCCTGCGTGTAATATGTGTGTTGATGGAGTGTAGTATTCCTCATCAACCGGCTGTTGCCCCGCAATAACATGAACAACACAACAGTGAAAAACTATCAACGATGTTTAGATTTCAATTATTATTCAATTCAATTATTCAATTATTATTTCAATTACAAAAGTATAAAAATTGAAATTACGAGCCATGGTTTCAACATTTTAATGAAAAAAAGTGTTTTTAAATGCATTATACACCTGTTCATTTGTTTTACCATCATTAGTTTCCAAAAGATCTATGTACCGTAAAACGGAGTGACTTTGATAGCCGGGGTGACTTTGATAGGTTTGCGATTTTCCCGCAAAATGAAGAGTACAATTAAACTACGTAAGGAATGGTTCAGAAACATACTGACCGTGGTAGAGAAGTGTTCAAAGTACCTCATGAAGAACTTTTCATAAATTTTTGAAAAGTTTATAAAGTTAGTTAACTATAGTTAAGAAAATGTGGATGAAAGTCATTATTTTAAACTTCTCAAAGTGTCATGATTTTCTCAATGAACATGATTTTTAATCGGAAAACGGAATGCATTTTCGGATTCTTTGGACAATTTTCCACTAGGAGAAGGTTAAATAAGTTTGTAAATAATAAATAATATGTGTTTTTGAAACACAATTCAAAAAAATCTCCAAATTTATAGGCAAATTCAGTTGAACAAATTTCATGTAAAATGTGAAAACTTGTGATTCGTGCTTCGAATTCAGTATAAAATGCAATATAAATCGATAATTTTATAAACAAAACTATTTTTAACAAATTTCAGGCAAAATTCCGACTTTTTAACAATTTTACCTAAAATTTATATGTATTTTGTTAAAAAGCTTATAAACTTAGTTAACTTAATATAAACATTGATTTTTTTCTTACAAACTATATCAACTACTTTAGTGATGGTACATTTAACGTACAAATAAGGTTTGAACATCTTAAATATGATTTTAACAAGAAAAACTATGACTATCAAAGTCACCCCGGAATTAAAATCAAGAATTTTTAACGTAACTATTTTTCTAAACACTATTGAAAAAACTTTTTTTCCAAAATAGTGCATGGACTTTGTGTGGCCTACCCCAGTACATGTTTTAAAAATAATAATCTTGAGAAAAACCTTACCTGTTGGAAAATATTCTAAAAACAAATCGAAATTCTATCAAAGTCACCCCGGTTTACGGTATTTCAATTCGTACGGAATGGTATGTAATCATTCTGAGCTTGGAAGAGAAGTGTCTAAAGAATTCTTTGAAGAAGTTTTCATTAAATTTTGAAAAGTTTAAAAAGTGAATTGACTATAATTAAGAAAATGTTGAAAATAACATTATTTTGATATTCTGAAAGTGACATGATTTTCTCAATGAACATAATTTTAAATCGGAAAATGGAATGCAATTTCGGATTCTTTGGTTAAAATTAAGTTAAAATAAGTTTGTAAACAATTGATATTATGTGTTTTTGAAAAATAAATAAAAAAATCTCCCAATTTAAAGACATTTTCAGTAGAACAAATTTCAAATAAAATCAGAAAACTTATGATTCTTTTTCGATTTCAGTTTAGAGTGTAATATGATTCGATAATTTTAAAAACAAAACTAGTTTTGACGAATTTTAAACTTAATTTTGATTTTTTAACAATTTCACCTAAAAATTATATGTATTTTGTTATAAAGCTTAGTTAACTATTCATAAACATTGATGGTTTTTCTTAAAAGCTGTACCAGACACCTTAGGCGTCATCCATAAAGTATGTCACGCTCTAGGGGGGGGAGGGGGGGGGTCTGAGAAAGTGTGACATTGCGTGTTATAAGTATAGGGAAAGCGTGACAAAGGGGGGGAGGGGGGGGGTAAATGTTGGCTGATTTTAGCCTGACGTACTTTATGGATGAAGCCTTAGTGATGGTAGATTTGACGTAAACATAAAATTTGAACACATTTAATCTTACTTTTACAAGGCTAACTATGACTATCAAAGTCACCCAATTTTCAATGCCACTATTTTTTTTAAAACAATATTGAAAAACTTTTTATCAAAAATAGTGGTTGCACCATGTGTGTCCTACCTTATAGTACTTGATTTCAAAATAGTACTCTTATACAAACCTTACCAGTTGGAAAATATTTCAAAAATAAATTGAAATTCTATATTGTCACCCCGGTTTACGGTATTTATTGATCCTTCTGAAATTGTGGTTTATGCAACAAATTGCAAAAAGAAGAGCTATATGAAAAAAACTAACTTAATCCACCTATGTGGTTGATGCCTTCCTCACTTTTTACCAAAAATGGGTAATATGAGTGGTTTGGACACACATTTCAGCATTTTTTTAGATCCAGAAAAAAAGAACACAGATATAACTTATGTGGTGATAACTCGAGACAGGGTTGCCAGATCTTCAATATTTCGGACTCTTTGAAAAGCCCTTTCAATTGCCTAACCAACGATGGGTCGGATGATGGATCCGGACATCGTTTACATACATTTAAGTGAGATCCGGCTTCAAAAAAGTACATAAATATCACTTATGTGGTAATAACTCGAGACAGGGTTGCCAGATTTTCAATGTTTTGGACTCTTTGGAAAGCCCTTTCAATTGCCTAACCAACGATGGGTCGGATGATGGATCCGGACATAGTTTACATACATTTAAGTGAGATCCGGCTTCAAAAAAGTACATAAATTTCACTGAAGTGGTAATAACTCGAGACAGGGTTGCCAGATCTTCAATGTTTTTGACTCATTGGAAAGCCTTTTCAATAACCTAACAAACGATGGGTCGGATGATGGATCCGGACATCGTTTACATACATTTAAGTGAGATCCGGATTCAAAAAAGTACATAGATATCACTTATGTGGTAATAACTCGAGACAGGGTTGCCAGATCTTCAATGATTTGGACTCATTGGAAAGCCCTTTCAATTATCTAACCAACGATGGGTCGGATGATGGATCCGGACATCGTTTACATACATTTAAGTGAGATCCGGCTTCAAAAAAGTACATAAATTTCACTGAAGTGGTAATAACTCGAGACAGGGTTGCCAGATCTTCAATGTTTTTGACTCATTGGAAAGCATTTTCAATAACCTAACCAACGATGGGTCGGATGATGGATCCGGACATCGTTTACATACATTTAAGTGAGATCCGGATTCAAAAAAGTACATAAATATCACTTATGTGGTAATAACTCGAGACAGGGTTGCCAGATCTTCAATGATTTGGACTCATTGGAAAGCCCTTTCAATTATCTAACCAACGATGGGTCGGATGATGGATCCGGACATCGTTTACATACATTTAAGTGAGATCCGGCTTCAAAAAAGTACATAAATATTACTTATGTGGTAATAACTCGAGACAGGGTTGCCAGATTTTCAATGTTTTGGACTCTTTGGAAAGCCCTTTCAATTGCCTAACCAACGATGGGTCGGATGATGGATCCGGACATAGTTTACATACATTTAAGTGAGATCCGGCTTCAAAAAAGTACATAAATTTCACTGAAGTGGTAATAACTCGAGACAGGGTTGCCAGATCTTCAATGTTTTTGACTCATTGGAAAGCCTTTTCAATAACCTAACAAACGATGGGTCGGATGATGGATCCGGACATCGTTTACATACATTTAAGTGAGATCCGGATTCAAAAAAGTACATAGATATCACTTATGTGGTAATAACTCGAGACAGGGTTGCCAGATCTTCAATGATTTGGACTCATTGGAAAGCCCTTTCAATTATCTAACCAACGATGGGTCGGATGATGGATCCGGACATCGTTTACATACATTTAAGTGAGATCCGGCTTCAAAAAAGTACATAAATTTCACTGAAGTGGTAATAACTCGAGACAGGGTTGCCAGATCTTCAATGTTTTTGACTCATTGGAAAGCATTTTCAATAACCTAACCAACGATGGGTCGGATGATGGATCCGGACATCGTTTACATACATTTAAGTGAGATCCGGATTCAAAAAAGTACATAAATATCACTTATGTGGTAATAACTCGAGACAGGGTTGCCAGATCTTCAATGATTTGGACTCTTTGGAAAGCCCTTTCAATTGCCTAACCAACGATGGGTCGGATGATGGATCCGGACATCGTTTACATACATTTAAGTGAGATCCGGCTTCAAAAAAGTACATAAATATTACTTATGTGGTAATAACTCGAGACAGGGTTGCCAGATTTTCAATGTTTTGGACTCTTTGGAAAGCCCTTTCAATTGCCTAACCAACGATGGGTCGGATGATGGATCCGGACATCGTTTACATACATTTAAGTGGGATCCGGCTTCAAAAAAGTACATAAATATCACTTATGTGGTAATAACTCGAGACAGGGTTGCCAGATCTTCAATGATTTGGACTCATTGGAAAGCCCTTTCAATTATCTAACCAACGATGGGTCGGATGATGGATCCGGACATCGTTTACATACATTTAAGTGAGATCCGGCTTCAAAAAAGTACATAAATTTCACTGAAGTGGTAATAACTCGAGACAGGGTTGCCAGATCTTCAATGTTTTTGACTCATTGGAAAGCCTTTTCAATAACCTAACAAACGATGGGTCGGATGATGGATCCGGACATCGTTTACATACATTTAAGTGAGATCCGGATTCAAAAAAGTACATAGATATCACTTATGTGGTAATAACTCGAGACAGGGTTGCCAGATCTTCAATGATTTGGACTCATTGGAAAGCCCTTTCAATTATCTAACCAACGATGGGTCGGATGATGGATCCGGACATCGTTTACATACATTTAAGTGAGATCCGGCTTCAAAAAAGTACATAAATTTCACTGAAGTGGTAATAACTCGAGACAGGGTTGCCAGATCTTCAATGTTTTTGACTCATTGGAAAGCATTTTCAATAACCTAACCAACGATGGGTCGGATGATGGATCCGGACATCGTTTACATACATTTAAGTGAGATCCGGCTTCAAAAAAGTACATAAATTTCACTGAAGTGGTAATAACTCGAGACAGGGTTGCCAGATCTTCAATGTTTTTGACTCATTGGAAAGCCTTTTCAATAACCTAACCAACGATGGGTCGGATGATGGATCCGGACATCGTTTACATACATTTAAGTGAGATCCGGATTCAAAAAAGTACATAGATATCACTTATGTGGTAATAACTCGAGACAGGGTTGCCAGATCTTCAATGATTTGGACTCATTGGAAAGCCCTTTCAATTATCTAACCAACGATAGGTCGGATGATGGATCCGGACATCGTTTACATACATTTAAGTGAGATCCGGCTTCAAAAAAGTACATAAATTTCACTGAAGTGGTAATAACTCGAGACAGGGTTGCCAGATCTTCAATGATTTGGACTCATTGGAAAGCCCTTTCAATTATCTAACCAACGATGGGTCGGATGATGGATCCGGACATCGTTTACATACATTTAAGTGAGATCCGGCTTCAAAAAAGTACATAAATTTCACTGAAGTGGTAATAACTCGAGACAGGGTTGCCAGATCTTCAATGTTTTTGACTCATTGGAAAGCCTTTTCAATAACCTAACCAACGATGGGTCGGATGATGGATCCGGACATCGTTTACATACATTTAAGTGAGATCCGGATTCAAAAAAGTACATAAATATCACTTATGTGGTAATAACTCGAGACAGGGTTGCCAGATCTTCAATGATTTGGACTCTTTGGAAAGCCCTTTCAATTGCCTAACCAACGATGGGTCGGATGATGGATCCGGACATCGTTTACATACATTTAAGTGAGATCCGGCTTCAAAAAAGTACATAAATATTACTTATGTGGTAATAACTCGAGACAGGGTTGCCAGATTTTCAATGTTTTGGACTCTTTGAAAAGCCCTTTCAATTGCCTAACCAACGATGGGTCGGATGATGGATCCGGACATCGTTTACATACATTTAAGTGAGATCCGGCTTCAAAAAAGTACATAAATATTACTTATGTGGTAATAACTCGAGACAGGGTTGCCAGATTTTCAATGATTTGGACTCTTTGGAAAGCCCTTTCAATTGCCTAACCAACGATGGGTCGGATGATGGATCCGGACATAGTTTACATACATTTAAGTGAGATCCGGCTTCAAAAAAGTACATAAATTTCACTGAAGTGGTAATAACTCGAGACAGGGTTGCCAGATCTTCAATGTTTTTGACTCATTGGAAAGCCTTTTCAATAACCTAACAAACGATGGGTCGGATGATGGATCCGGACATCGTTTACATACATTTAAGTGAGATCCGGATTCAAAAAAGTACATAGATATCACTTATGTGGTAATAACTCGAGACAGGGTTGCCAGATCTTCAATGATTTGGACTCATTGGAAAGCCCTTTCAATTATCTAACCAACGATGGGTCGGATGATGGATCCGGACATCGTTTACATACATTTAAGTGAGATCCGGCTTCAAAAAAGTACATAAATTTCACTGAAGTGGTAATAACTCGAGACAGGGTTGCCAGATCTTCAATGTTTTTGACTCATTGGAAAGCATTTTCAATAACCTAACCAACGATGGGTCGGATGATGGATCCGGACATCGTTTACATACATTTAAGTGAGATCCGGATTCAAAAAAGTACATAAATATCACTTATGTGGTAATAACTCGAGACAGGGTTGCCAGATCTTCAATGATTTGGACTCTTTGGAAAGCCCTTTCAATTGCCTAACCAACGATGGGTCGGATGATGGATCCGGACATCGTTTACATACATTTAAGTGAGATCCGGCTTCAAAAAAGTACATAAATATTACTTATGTGGTAATAACTCGAGACAGGGTTGCCAGATTTTCAATGTTTTGGACTCTTTGGAAAGCCCTTTCAATTGCCTAACCAACGATGGGTCGGATGATGGATCCGGACATCGTTTACATACATTTAAGTGGGATCCGGCTTCAAAAAAGTACATAAATATCACTTATGTGGTAATAACTCGAGACAGGGTTGCCAGATCTTCAATGATTTGGACTCATTGGAAAGCCCTTTCAATTATCTAACCAACGATGGGTCGGATGATGGATCCGGACATCGTTTACATACATTTAAGTGAGATCCGGCTTCAAAAAAGTACATAAATTTCACTGAAGTGGTAATAACTCGAGACAGGGTTGCCAGATCTTCAATGTTTTTGACTCATTGGAAAGCATTTTCAATAACCTAACCAACGATGGGTCGGATGATGGATCCGGACATCGTTTACATACATTTAAGTGAGATCCGGATTCAAAAAAGTACATAAATATCACTTATGTGGTAATAACTCGAGACAGGGTTGCCAGATCTTCAATGATTTGGACTCTTTGGAAAGCCCTTTCAATTGCCTAACCAACGATGGGTCGGATGATGGATCCGGACATCGTTTACATACATTTAAGTGAGATCCGGCTTCAAAAAAGTACATAAATATTACTTATGTGGTAATAACTCGAGACAGGGTTGCCAGATTTTCAATGTTTTGGACTCTTTGGAAAGCCCTTTCAATTGCCTAACCAACGATGGGTCGGATGATGGATCCGGACATAGTTTACATACATTTAAGTGAGATCCGGCTTCAAAAAGTACATAAATTTCACTGAAGTGGTAATAACACGAGACAGGGTTACCAGATCTTCAATGTTTTTGACTCATTGGAAAGCCCTTTCAATTATCTAACCAACGATGGGTCGGATGATGGATCCGGACATCGTTTACATACATTTAAGTGAGATCCGGCTTCAAAAAAGTACATAAATATCACTTAGGTGGTAATAACTCGAGACAGGGTTGCCAGATCTTCAATGTTTTGGACTCATTGGAAAGCCCTTTCAATTGCCTAACCTACGATGGGTCGGATGATGGATCCGGACATCGTTTACATACATTTAAGTGGGATCCGGCTTCAAAAAAGTACATAAATATCACTTATGTGGTAATAACTCGAGACAGGGTTGCCAGATCTGCAATGTTTTGGACTCATTGAAAAGGCCTTTCAATTGCCTAACCAACGATGGGTCGGATGATGGATCCGGACATAGTTTACATACATTTAAGTGAGATCCGGCTTCAAAAAGTACATAAATTTCACTGAAGTGGTAATAACACGAGACAGGGTTGCCAGATCTTCAATGTTTTTGACTCATTGGAAAGCCCTTTCAATTACCTAACCAACGATGGGTCGGATGATGGATCCGGACATAGTTTACATACATTTAAGTGAGATCCGGCTTCAAAAAAGTACATAAATATCACTTATGTGGTAATAACTCGAGGCAGGGTTGCCAGATCTTCAATGTTTTGTACTCATTGGAAAGGCCTTTCAATTATCTAACCAACGATGGGTCGGATGATGGATCAGGACATCGTTTACATACATTTAAGTGAGATCCGGCTTCAAAAAAGTACATAAATATCACTTATGTGGTAATAACTCGAGACAGGGTTGCCAGATCTTCAATGATTTGGACTCATTGGAAAGCCCTTTCAATTACCTAACCAACGATGGGTCGGATGATGGATCAGGACATCGTTTACACACATTTAAGTGAGATCCGGCTTCAAAATAGTACATAAATATCACTTAAGTGGACATATCTCGAGACAGGGTTGCCAGATCTTCAATGTTTTGGACTCGTTGGATAGGTTTTTCAATTACCTAACCAACGATGGGTCGGATGATGGATCCGGACATCGTTTACATGCATATAATTGAGATCCGGATATTTATGAAAACACATTTTTATACATAACTTTTGAACTACTTATCGAAACTTCAAACAATTCAATAGCGATGTATGGGACCCTAAACCAAGTCGAATGCAACTGGTTTGGTCAAAATCGGTTCAGCCAGTGCTGAGAAAACTCAGTGAGAATTTTGGTCACATACATACATACACACACACATACACACACACATACACACACACATACACACACACATACACACACACAGACATTTGTTCAGTTTTCGATTCTGAGTCGATATGTATACATGAAGGTGGGTCTAGGAGCTTTTAATCAAAAGTTCATTTTCAGAGCAGGATTATAGCCTTACCTCAGTGAGGAAGGCAAAATATGACAAAAAATCGATATTTTAACAGTTTAACTCAACTCGAGGGCAGATTCAGAACTAACGAGCAAAATTGCATAGAAAAACATGTAGTTGGACAATTCACAACAATTTTGGAATTGCATTATGGTGATCCCACACACTCTCACTCAAAAATTATTAAACTTTCAAACGAAGAAATGTTGTGTTCTAAGAAAAATACTTTTTTAAGCTGTTTTACTGCTAGATCACCTCTTTCTAAAGCAACCTGGCCCATAAAATTTGAACTGCGCCTTTTCGAGATATTTGAGTATTAAATTTGCCTCTCTTTTACCTTCAAATGGCTGTAACTTTTCACCCTTAAGTCCAAATTAACTCACCCCAAATATCACTTTTTCTCAGAACCATGAGTAATTAAAAAGTGCTGTTAAAGGTTTGCTCAAATGCTTCCTTTAAATTTGGTCGTAGAATGCGTAGATAATGAGCTAAAATTTTGTTAATTTGCTTGGATTGGCAAACTCGACAAATTTATCTGAAGACATAAAAACCAGAAAAATATTCCTGAAAAGTAAGATTTTTTTAATCCTCTTGATCGTGGACTTCCCTAATTTTCAACTAAACCAAATGTTGACACTTCCCATTTGCAACAACCCTTCTGAATACACAAGAGCTCCAAAATATCACGATTTTTCGTAAAATACATTTTTGCAATTCCGTCGTGAAACTACTTACTTTTCCTGTCATTCTTGAACGACGAAATAGCCTACTTTTCTGTACCAAAAATAACAGAATCGAATAGCAACACTTTTCCAAATAAATGCTGAAAAGTTCTACTTTTCAGCACTCAAATGGGTGCTGAAAAGTTGAACTTTTCAGCACTTGTTTCGAAAAGTAACACTTTTCAACATTTTTTTTTTGATTTAAACGATTTATTGACAAAATACATGAAAATTTTACATAAAATTTCACTCAGTGTGTGTTTTTTGGAATTGCAAAAAATGTTGTATGGAACTCGTTGCAAAACTTGATTTTTTCAGCACTCTTCGTATTTATCCAACTCGGTGAAGAAGTGAAGAAGTGAGCAAGCAAGTTTTTGTGAAAAGTTTTGCAAAATTAGTTGTTAAAATAGTGAAAATATAGCAAATTGGATGGAGTTAGGAGCGAGTGCTTAACCTGCCAAAAATACGAGAATATCCCTATTTGTTCAAATTATCATTCTTACGTTTAGATAAGAGACACGAATTCTCTAAATTTCTTTTGTAATATATTTTGAAATTGCATAGAATATCACAACTCATTACTCACAAACAAAAACGAAAATTCCTTCGCAGCCGGTAGGATTCGAACCTACGCTCCCAGAGGGAATCTGATTTCGAGTCAGACGCCTTAACCACTCGGCCACGACTGCTGCTGTGTTTGCTTATTTAATTTTTTGCACCGAACGATGGCCCATTTTTTGAAACCACTTTTATGCCTCGTTTTCCATCCCATGCCTCTAGCTTGTCAGTAGGACGTGGTCATAATCTTCAATTAGGATGAATATGGATGTCACTGTATATAAGACGAGTGTGTGAAATTTTTGGTTTGCCATCCCCTCGTTTTTGGTCGCTTTGTCAAAATATGATACGATGTCATGCTGTGGGAATTTCTTGGTGACGTGATTGACGTGTTGTTCTACTTAACTTCTCATGAGTGAGTTTTTTAGTTGCGTTCGCTACTTTGAATAATTCGAAGTGAGTTCGAAATTGTTATTACAGAAGGCATTAAAGTTATGCAAAATGCTCATAATTTCCGTAGTAACATTTCAAAAGGGCGAAACTTCAGATATAAACAAACAGTTTATCCCACTTGCTCTAGTGATGGTTCACGTTGAGTTATCATTTTACGCAATAATCTCAGAAAAAGCAATTCTGTACTTTTTAAGCTTCTTTTCTCTATGTTTTAAGTGAGTATTAATTTAATAAGAATATTTTTTTGGACGAATTTTAACGAGAGATCTCAGAATTCTTTAAAACAAAAAATAAAATAAAACTAAAATTCAAACAAAACAATCATGATCAATTTCAATAAAGTTTAAGATTTAATAGTTTTGTGTAATGTACACTGAAGAAAATATGGCTGTCAAATTCAAAGCAAATACATTTGAAAAAAACCTTAAAAAGCGACATAATAAACCAAACAAGAAACGTGGCAAATTTCTCATACCAATACTAAATGCTTACTACTTATCAGTAAACGTAATGCCTATCAAATTTCGCTCACCAACCTGGAATTATCCAGCAGGTGACCTCGGGCGTTAATTTCCCCACTCCTCCACAAGTGGCCGTGTGGCCTAATGGAGAAGGCGTCGGACTTCGGATCCGAAGATTGCAGGTTCGAGTCCTGTCACGGTCGACTGAAATCTTTTTTTTTGTTGACACCAACACAAACTCATAATTTGTTCTTTTTGTCACAATTCCCTTTTTCTGTCTGGAACCCTCATAAAACAATGACGAAGAGATCGCTAAAGTTTAGACATAAAAAACTACCGAGCATAAAGAAAACACCGAAAATTAGGATGTCATAAAACAATCACGACGTTTGTTTGGAATTCTTTCCCATTTTTGCAGCTTGTTACCACCAAAACCAACAGCGGCAATTTGTACAATGCGTCTGATTGCATTTTGGGTGAACGTACATAAATAAACAATGTGACTTTGTCCTCCATGGGGGTGACTTCAGCACCGCCACCACATTAACACTCAAACGCTCGGGTAGTCATTTGACCCCTATTTTTTTCTTAGAAATCCCATAACTTTCGATAGAATTGACCAATTTGGATGCTTTCGGTTGCAAAAGATCCAGATTTGTCTATATTTTGAACTGCCAGATGGGGGAGAAATGTGGTCCATTTTTACCGGAGATATTCCGGATTCTGTTGGGGTACCTCGGCCCTCCTATATGGGTATTTTACCAATATAATAAAAACTTTTCAACAGAAAAAATTCGGAAATGATGCAAAACTACAAGGCATCATCCTAATACATCATCCTGCAAAAATAATTGACATTGTTAAGTCCTACGGGGCAGCGGAGCCGGTTCCAGTTGGGCAACAATTGACATCAGCTCAGTGAACCGTTTCCGGATAGAACCTGTTCCGGTGCCCGAAGGTCTTCAGCATGTCATGTATCTATGCAGGATGATGTTTTAGGATGATTCCTTGAAGTTTTGCATCATTTCCGATTTTATGCTGTTGAAAAGTTTTTATTATATTGGCCAAATATCCATTTAGAAGGGCCGAGGTACCCCAACAGAATCCGGAATATCTCCGATAAAAATGAACCACATTTGTCCTCCGTCTGACAGTTGAAAATATAGACAAATCTGGATCTTTTGCACCCGGAAGCATCCAAATTGGTCAATTCTATCAAAAGTTATGAGATTTTTAAGAAAAAAAATAGGGGTCAAATGACTACCCGAGCGTTTGAGTGTTAAATGTGTGCTTATTTTTTCTTCTTCAGAACCTTGGTTCTATACCACGTGCCTTGGATTGATGCAAAGGGACGGAAAATTGGAAAAAAGAAATATTACACTGTCGGTTGAAAGATTCAGGAAACTTGATTAAAATTATTTGACTCTTTGACTATTAATGAAATTCAAAATTCCATGAAAAGTATTTCTGAAATTTTGTAATTTAATAATCTTATTAGAATTTTTTCAAATGTCCCATTTACTTGCATGCTCCCTAGAGCGTAACATCCGGACCCTTGACTTGCAACACCCAGTAAACGAGACGGGAAACAATGTTCATTCTTGGTTCTTCGTACTTTTACTTCTTGTTCACGCATTTATCATATGGCTAAGGAATACATTCTCCCTCTTCAGTGTTTGTTTCGCCTTCAGTTTGTCTTGTATGATTTTTTCAAGTCTCGTACAGTTCTTAAACGAAAACCTTTTTGAGCGATCTGCTGTTACTTTGTGGTATTGTGGATCAACCATAACTCAAATACTTGAGCTACCGTTGAACGTCATTCGTATTCTGGACCTATTTTACGTTAGATCTGCGGTAGAATGGTTTGCCTTTTGAAAATGGTTGAAACGTACCTGAAAAGAGAACAAAATAAACAACGTTAGTCAGAATAAATACGCTTTTCCTAAAAATAATAAATAAATTATTATAAGAGTATTTTTGACAAGTAGTTTAAAGTTTCAATAATTTTAATTTATAAAACAGGCGTATTTAAGGTTATTATTTATAAACTTCGCTGTTTTTTACATGGATGTAATTTTTTCAACGTTTCCACATATTTTTGTTATGAATCAAACGATTTGAACAACTTTTGTTTTTTTTTTCTCCAAATAAAATTGCACGGAAAATTTAAGTGCGCACACTTGCCCCATAAAAATATATCTTTCAGATCATAAATTTACAGTGCTTTTGTTGATTGATTAAAATGAACAAAACATCTATTAAAAAATTTCAAATACTCGCTAAAATTTTAGGATTAAATTCAAGGTAAACAGTTTGCTCTTTTTTCAAAACATTTTCATTTTCACATGTTTATTCATAAATATTGATTTAAGAGTTGGTTCACTGGTTGAGATAAGGAGAAATTGAAATTTATTTTTTGAACTTTATATTTGGCTAACAACGGGATATTTTTTAATATAAATGATCAAATATTTCGAGCAATTGATAGCTTTTGATAGTCGTTCATTCCCAGTTTTTTTATTTTACAACTTTTTTATGCATTTTCAGACACCTCCTTTCACGTATTTTTTTCAACAACGTGATAATGGAGAGAAGGGGGGGGGGGTAAATTTTGGCTGATTTTAGCGTGACAAGTCACCATACAAATTGATAAGCTGGTTAGGTCCACAAAATGAGCATGTAAATATTTCCAAATCTGTATCTTAAAATAGAATTTTCTGATTGATTTGTTGCAAATTCCAATTTTATCTTTACAAATTTACAAAACAAAATAGCAATTGAATATAACTTTTGACTTATTCCGATAAAGTGCACTGTTCTTAAGCCACATGATTTTTTTTATGGAAAATTCTTAGATCTTTTTATATTTTTTGCATGATAAAAGAAAAATATCCCTGAATTTTTTTTCATTTTTTTTAAAAACTTCGTTGATTAAACGGTTGATTGCTGAGATACACAGTAAAAAAATCATGGTAATATTACATCTGGAAAGTGGTACTTCTTTTATATCAGAAAAAATGTGTAATTTTGCCTCTAAAAATGTGAAACTTTAACACTTTTCTGGTGTAATATCACTTTTTCAGTCTAAATTGTGGCAAAATTACACTATAAAAGTGGTAATATTCAACCTTCCAAAATTACACCTTATCTAATAATCTAATTACCTGTTATCTAATAAGCCCTCATTTTTTAACTGATCTCGAAAACTGTTGGATCGATGTTCAGTGTCAAAGAGTAAGATTTTCAGGGAATTTTCTGCTCACTCTTATATTTTTTAAATACAAATTTTGGAATTTTTCAAATATTAAACCTAATTTAAAAAATTATTGCCGCATCAAAATTGGTCCGAAAAATCAAGGGGCAAAAACATATATTTTTAAAAAACTTCAAAATTTCAATAAAAATAGAAGTCAAATCAACTGAAAACAATCTAAAGCGCACTTTCCAGCATGTTTTGGCTAGGTTGAAAATATTTTGAATTTGTATCAAATAAATTTTCATCAATACTTAGGAGCAATTCCATGCCAAATAGGGAATCGGTTGTACCCGACCCTCTCCGATTTCAATGAAACTTTGTAGACATGTTATCCTTCGCATACATCATCCAATTGAAATGTTGTCAAAGACAAACTTATGGGAAATTTGACGAGCTTTCCGGTAAAAATATTTACGAGACTGAAAAATTAAGTCTGTCATATAGAAATTGCCAAAAACCATCAAAAAACCTATTTTTTCAACATTTTTATTTTTTAAATCGCTGTAACTTTACAAGGATTGGACTTAGGACAATGGTCAATATGGAGACTTTTATGTAAAATTGTCTGGAGAATCGATTCCCGTATTCGGTTTTTGAAAATTTTGACGTTTAGAGCACTTTTCAAAAAAACAGTTTCAGTAAATGATTTTTGTATTTTTTTAGGTGAGTTGCTCCATCCTGCATTTTTCGTGAGTCTTTTTGTAACATCTTAGGCTATCTTCACAAAAATTTTGAACGAAAAAAAATCGTGGGCTCCCCCTCAAATTTGACTTTTAAACTTAAAAATCAAAAAATCTCATAAAAGTTGGATGTTTTTTTCTTTCAGTGTATTTTTATCGAAAAGCCCGTAAAATTTCCTACAAGTTTGTCTTTGACCACTTTTTGATACGATGCAACGGCTTCGAGATACAGAAATATTTAAATTCCGAATTGCAAAAATATTTAAAACACTTACGCCCTTCTCAAATGTCATTATCGAGTGGAACTGGCTCCATATACACAAAAATGGCTTATATAAGCGTAGGATAACATGTCTACAAAGTTTCATTGAAATCGGAGAGGGTCGAGAAAAAAGTACCTGAAAAATTCCTGTTTTGGGCTGGAATTGCTCTTAGGTATTTTGGAAACAAATGATTGCAAAACAACTGGACACGTGTATAATGCATAAACACATTTTTTGACTGAAATGTCAAAAACCATGGCTTGTAAATATAATTTCATTTTTTTTTTATTTTTTTGCTCATCCCTAGAATTTGGTCAGAGTGGAGGGACATAAACTTCAAAAAATAATTGCAACAGTCTAATATGAAAAGAAAAATTATATTTTTTTTACATTGAAAATAAAACCAAAAGTTTCCGAGATAAGGCGTATATTTATGATCCACAAATTCTGTAGCCAACTAAAATATTGTTGATTCTGTGAATACAGTCCCAACAGTCACGCACAAATTGGCCTTCATCTCTCTACTGATGGGACCCACTTGATTATCCGAAACCCAAAGCCCTTCTACCCAATGTCATTTTAAAGAGTCGTCAAACGTTCCTGCACCGTCATCTCCAAACTTCACTGTTGTAGTTCTGCGGCTAGGTCAACGAAACCTTACAGAACGCAACTAAGCGTACCGAATCGCTTAGTAAAGTACTAATTTCAAACGCATAAACATTCGTCATTTCTTGCTCATTTCTTGCCCGGCAGTCGTCTTTTGAACCCTTCCCGTTGCTATGACGATGCTCGAACGAATGAACTCTACGACTTGTTCTCAACGCACTCTGTTATGTTGTGAGCCAGAGACCTCAAACAACAGTCGTCGTAATTTGACACTTGCTTTTCCTGCCCCATACGCAAACATATGTTCGACTGTTTTGATTTCCAGACGAAATTCGACCGATCGTTGGAATGCCGAATCTTGGCCGGATTTAATTACTCGTAATACTGGCATAGTTGAGCAATTTTAACAGTTTCGAAAACTCCAATCTCGGCTCCATAACTCACCGGGCCAAGACGGCATGAAATAACTTCATAAATCACACACACACACTCTCACTGTTTGAAGGCCAGTCCAAACCAAGGTGGTTGGGAATAAGGAGAAGGAGGTTTGCATAAAAACGGAAGCCACCAGCTTGGAGCGCTTCCAGAGTTTGAAAAACAAGATTACTTTTAAAATGAAAATATCTCCTCAGGTTACAGCGCAACATGCAGCCACCTTATGGAGAGTTCATCGTCGTATTGTTGGCAGTGTTGCTAGTTTTGAAAAAATGTTTTTTTCGATTAACTTTTAACTTTTCGGCTTCGATTATTTTTTTGATTAAAATCCCAATCCCAATCCCAATCCCAATCCCAATCCCAATCCCAATCCCAATCCCAATCCCAATCCCAATCCCAATCCCAATCCCAATCCCAATCCCAATCCCAATCCCAATCCCAATCCCAATCCCAATCCCAATCCCAATCCCAATCCCAATCCCAATCCCAATCCCAATCCCAATCCCAATCCCAATCCCAATCCCAATCCCAATCCCAATCCCAATCCCAATCCCAATCCCAATCCCAATCCCAATCCCAATCCCAATCCCAATCCCAATCCCAATCCCAATCCCAATCCCAATCCCAATCCCAATCCCAATACCAATCCCAATCCCAATCCCAATCCCAATCCCAATCCCAATCCCAATCCCAATCCCAATCCCAATCCCAATCCCAATCCCAATCCCAATCCCAATCCCAATCCCAATCCCAATCCCAATACCAATCCCAATCCCAATCCCAATCCCAATCCCAATCCCAATCCCAATCCCAATCCCAATCCCAATCCCAATCCCAATCCCAATCCCAATCCCAATCCCAATCCCAATCCCAATCCCAATCCCAATCCCAATCCCAATCCCAATCCCAATCCCAATCCCAATCCCAATCCCAATCCCAATCCCAATCCCAATCCCAATCCCAATCCCAATCCCAATCCCAATCCCAATCCCAATCCCAATCCCAATCCCAATCCCAATCCCAATCCCAATCCCAATCCCAATCCCAATCCCAATCCCAATCCCAATCCCAATCCCAATCCCAATCCCAATCCCAATCCCAATCCCAATCCCAATCCCAATCCCAATCCCAATCCCAATCCCAATCCCAATCCCAATCCCAATCCCAATCCCAATCCCAATCCCAATCCCAATCCCAATCCCAATCCCAATCCCAATCCCAATCCCAATCCCAATCCCAATCCCAATCCCAATCCCAATCCCAATCCCAATCCCAATCCCAATCCCAATCCCAATCCCAATCCCAATCCCAATCCCAATCCCAATCCCAATCCCAATCCCAATCCCAATCCCAATCCCAATCCCAATCCCAATCCCAATCCCAATCCCAATCCCAATCCCAATCCCAATCCCAATTAGGATTGGGATTGCAGATTTATTTTTTAAAATGATTTCCCAACAAACTTGCCAACACTGCATTTCAACTTCAAATCCAGTAGCTGTTGCAACCCGTCGTAGAACACACAGAGAATTTCCTTCTGGGTTACACATCGGAAGAGAAACGCGTAAATCTAATGCTTTTCCTGTGTAGTCACTCCTGCTGGTGTCGGCTAGGGCAAGTTAGGGTTCCAAACCATTCTCCGTCCCAAGAAGTCAACTCAAGTCACTTCCCACCCAAAACTCCCCTAAGTCGAACACCTTTTCCTTTTCCAAGAGTGTTTATTTAGTTCGCATTGTTGGTTGGCTCTGTCTTTTTGGGTTATCTTTTCCCCTTTCCAAGTTTCGAAAGAAACGCGACTTGTTGCACACGTGTCCCTATTCTTCCACTGTGAAAGCAGGACAAACCAGAAGATGATGGTCGGGGTCTTATGATGGTGGTTTTACGGTGTGTTTCTACACGCTCTTCCGACTGGCTGGGTGACAATCCCAAATATGATCCTCGTTTTCTTTAAATTTAATACAAACAAACCATAAATAATCTGGCAGAAGGAATGTGACAAGGTCCGTTTTGGTTTTGAAGCTGAAAGTTGTTAAAATTGAAGACAAAAGAAAGGATGACTTATCTCTTCGGGAAGATCTTGAACGGAGGGAATGGTCTTGTAGAATTCATTGAAAAGTTTATTATTATTAGAATCAAATGAAAGAGATTTATTTAAGATTCGACTCCAGCATATTATTTCTGCAAACTTTGACTAAATTTGACCAACATGTCTCCATCATACAATAAAATAGCTGTGTCAAATTATATCACACACACGCTTCATCCACGTAACGCCAAACCTGACAGCTCTAATTTCTTTGTCGGCTGCAACACGAGACAAAGCAGCAGTCGAGCCACCACATCAACCAACACCTGGGAATGGCCAAATGTAGACCACCACCGCTCCCATTTAGCCCGGCAGCCGTCAGCAAAATTTGAATACCCATTCAACACCAGCCAGGTCACTGACTCCACGTGCTGAAATGTGGCTACCGAACACAAAGAAGGGCTTGCAGATCCGTTTGGACGAGATAATCGCGCGCGGAAATTGTCTAACCTTTAGTCACCTTCCCCGGGTGACGTCAGAGTTCATGATCAACGCGAGATTTAGGGCATCAAAGCAAGACCTCCTTTCGACGGGTTGACCACATCTTCGTTGATGAGTTGAGCGTGAGTTGATCAATTATCCTCACTTGGGTATCATTCGATGGGATTCCGTGGAATTTCCACCGGTCTTTTTCAGTTTGTAGTAGGTGCACTGAGAAAATTTGTTCCGTAAAAATCACCATTGAAAACTGCCAAACCCATGCCATTCTATGAAAGAATGACTGAAGTATTCACGATACCACGAATAAATGTTCACGTCATCTGCAACACTTTTCTCCGTGTCCACTGACCGTGACTAAGCTGAATACGGTCCCTCCGGTAGGAATTTTCTACGGTTGTTCACCACAGGTACGATTCCGCGATGACACATTAGCAGTTATTAGCCATTTGTCTTTGTCAGTGAGTTTGATTCCGACCCCCCCACGAAGGTCCGGAACAAAAAACGACCGTGACAGACGAATTCCAAGTCCTGCTGCACGTGGTCACCCTTAACGTGTTTGGACCTGACCTTTCTCAATATCTTGCGAGTGCATGTGTATTCGGGTGGGCAGCGTTGGATTATACTGCCCAGGGGACATCCGTCAAGGCAACGCGGCTTCGCCGCTGGGATGAATCTCGTTACTGGGAGCACTGTTAGAAAAACTTTTTGACAGGTCGCGTGTGAAAACACTTTCAACAACGTTGGCAACCTTGACACATCAGACCTGTCAAAAAATCAGTGCTGCCAGCAATCAAAAAAGTCTCCACAAACATTTTTGAGCGTGCCCACCTCGATGAAACAACTCATTTTCTGACATCTCATTCGCGCTCACGCCCTGCTGTCTGATTGTTTTTGTTGTTGTTTGTGTTGGTAAATAATCGCTGCAAATGCAATAAACATGACGTCTCTTGGGTGGACAGTCGTCGGCGAAGTAAACAAAGCGGTTCGCGAAGGGACCTTGCAGGTGATGGGATTTAGAGCGATGAGAATGACAGGGGGCGATTGTGTTTGAGACCCGCGGTGATGGCCGGTGGCCACCTAGCGAGGAGATCATGGGATGACAGACGGAAATGAAATAGGGATTTTGATGGGTAGGGTGGGTTTGTGTGGGGTCTAAGTGACTTCAAAGCATTACATTAAGTACTTAATGGGTTAACAGTGCTGGTGGCTGTTAACATACTACGTAGAAACCATTTTTTAACTCTTGTTTCTTGTTTCTTGTTTCTTGTTTCTTGTTTCTTGTTTCTTGTTTCTTGTTTCTTGTTTCTTGTTTCTTGTTTCTTGTTTCTTGTTTCTTGTTTCTTGTTTCTTGTTTCTTGTTTCTTGTTTCTTGTTTCTTGTTTCTTGTTTCTTGTTTCTTGTTTCTTGTTTCTTGTTTCTTGTTTCTTGTTTCTTGTTTCTTGTTTCTTGTTTCTTGTTTCTTGTTTCTTGTTTCTTGTTTCTTGTTTCTTGTTTCTTGTTTCTTGTTTCTTGTTTCTTGTTTCTTGTTTCTTGTTTCTTGTTTCTTGTTTCTTGTTTCTTGTTTCTTGTTTCTTGTTTCTTGTTTCTTGTTTCTTGTTTCTTGTTTCTTGTTTCTTGTTTCTTGTTTCTTGTTTCTTGTTTCTTGTTTCTTGTTTCTTGTTTCTTGTTTCTTGTTTCTTGTTTCTTGTTTCTTGTTTCTTGTTTCTTGTTTCTTGTTTCTTGTTTCTTGTTTCTTGTTTCTTGTTTCTTGTTTCTTGTTTCTTGTTTCTTGTTTCTTGTTTCTTGTTTCTTGTTTCTTGTTTCTTGTTTCTTGTTTCTTGTTTCTTGTTTCTTGTTTCTTGTTTCTTGTTTCTTGTTTCTTGTTTCTTGTTTCTTGTTTCTTGTTTCTTGTTTCTTGTTTCTTGTTTCTTGTTTCTTGTTTCTTGTTTCTTGTTTCTTGTTTCTTGTTTCTTGTTTCTTGTTTCTTGTTTCTTGTTTCTTGTTTCTTGTTTCTTGTTTCTTGTTTCTTGTTTCTTGTTTCTTGTTTCTTGTTTCTTGTTTCTTGTTTCTTGTTTCTTGTTTCTTGTTTCTTGTTTCTTGTTTCTTGTTTCTTGTTTCTTGTTTCTTGTTTCTTGTTTCTTGTTTCTTGTTTCTTGTTTCTTGTTTCTTGTTTCTTGTTTCTTGTTTCTTGTTTCTTGTTTCTTGTTTCTTGTTTCTTGTTTCTTGTTTCTTGTTTCTTGTTTCTTGTTTCTTGTTTCTTGTTTCTTGTTTCTTGTTTCTTGTTTCTTGTTTCTTGTTTCTTGTTTCTTGTTTCTTGTTTCTTGTTTCTTGTTTCTTGTTTCTTGTTTCTTGTTTCTTGTTTCTTGTTTCTTGTTTCTTGTTTCTTGTTTCTTGTTTCTTGTTTCTTGTTTCTTGTTTCTTGTTTCTTGTTTCTTGTTTCTTGTTTCTTGTTTCTTGTTTCTTGTTTCTTGTTTGTGTTATAAAATTTTAGATGAAACTAGATGCCAAAATCTTATTCTCTCATATTAACTTTACTTAAATTTGGTTTTATTTGAAAATAATGCAAAAAAAAAATTCAAATAGTTCTGCTAAAAAATAATAATCTTGATTGTCAAAAACTTATACTAGCACAAAATCTCATAAGTTTAACAGGTTAAGGATTAAGGATAAGAATTTCTGCTTAGAAAACAACTTATTTTGCAAAATATTGTATTTTAAACTTGTTTGCTCACTTCCTACTAAACATGTCATTTTATCACTTGATTTGAAATTTAAAAAAACGCTGAAATTAAGCTTCACAGTTCCTATACACTACACAAAAAAAAATTACGTTAATATAGGAAGGGGAAAATATGTGTAATTTTACCTCTAAAAATCTGTAGTTTCACCACTTTTCTGGTGTAATGTCACTTTTTAGTCTAAATTGAGGTAAAATTATATCATAAAACATGTAATATTCAATCTTCCAAAATTACACAATTCAAATTTAAACAATTTTTCACTGTGTATCACTGTTTTTCACTGTGTATGGGTGCTCAATTAAATTAAATGCTGTTACGCTGTTTTGAATATTTTTTTTTTTGCTTTTTTAATAAAATTGAAAAATCAGATTGGAAATTGAATTTACACTTTACAGATTTTCAAAAAATCATTTAAAATTCAAAACTTTCTACAGATACCAAATTGTGACAAAGACAAAATTTCAATGCTGTAACACTCATTGCAAAATAGTTTTTAATTAGGCATGATGTTTGGATTATTTATGAACAAGCAAACCATAAATGCAGAGGTATAGGAAAAATCAAAAATACAAAATATTTAATCATTGGAGTCATTGAAAATTTAACCTGCTCTTCATGCAAAATGCAAAATTAATTATCTGTACTTTGAATTTAAGGAAGAGGATGAGAAAGCCTGATTTATTTTGCAAAACGATTCTATAATAATAAATTAAATTCATTGTTGATCTCTTCCAGATGCAAATATTTGAACATGACTCACTTCGATTTGATCCCATCTAAATCAAGTCATCAGACCAGACAATCTTTCCCAGACAACCACCAAAATCCCACCGAATAAATGCACTCAAGAAAAATTCCTTAACTCTGATTCAAAATGACTCAAATGCAACCCTTTCCAATGTGTGTTTGGTTTGCCGATCGCTGACCCGGCCATTCTTTACGAGCTGGTAAAACACACATTTTTGCAAATAAATCTTGCAGAAATTTCAACAAAACACCAACCCAGACTTCCGTTGACGGGCTCCCGTCAATGATCTCGCACGACCGGGCAAATTAGCATTGTCTAATTGGCTCTGGATAGTCGGCAGACCGTGTCCAGATGTTGCACATGGGACGGGATGGGTTCAGCATTTGATCCCCTGCCAGGCCTCGACTTCTGGGGTGAACTCACGAGACTTGAGATGACTAATGGGAATGTGGGATCCTTGTTTCGGGGTGAGCGAAATATTTCAGATATTTCGAGCATTCAGAACACGATAATTGATGGTTTACCGGCGCGAATTGTGCCACGGCACGTGGGTGGATGAAAAAATGTGTGTTTCTTTACTTGGAAATTTGGGTTAGTAGAATATGACGCGTTACAAAAGATGACCTGCATTTTTGAAGAAAAAGTGCGTCAGCTGACGTAAATGTGTGCAAAAGCAATGAAACAAAAATATTTAAAAGTTCAAGAATGCTATAAAAATGAGAACCAACCCGAGTGTAAGAAATTAAGTAGAAGTATTTTTTTTTATTATATTTATTAACGTGTTCCTTTTTCCGACAGGATTTTTTTATCCTAATCAAAGAAATTTCTTAATCTACAAAGAAAAAACAAATCAAAATAATTTATACAACCTACAACCAGCTCTTCTCAAAACCCACGTAATAATCCTCTCTCTTCAAGTCGTAATTCTACGTCCTATTCCTGGCTTACTTTCTCCCGACGTCAGCAACTGACTCAGTGCCACGTGCCGTCTTACAGCATCGTATCCAGGCAGATCTACAACTGGGAGTTTTTCTGCATCTTCATGAAGTTCTTCTCACACTGCAACGATGGTTGGCGGCGCCGCGGGGCAACTACATAAATTAAAGTCTGATCGCGAGGTATTAAAATAAAAGATAATCGAAAAATGAAAATCTGCTAAGAAAACTGAATGTCTCGAAACTCGACGCGGTTGAGATTGCTACCGCTGTTGCTCGTATATTTATAGGTAGTGAGTACAAGAAGAAGAAGTCATCAACCAAGACCCGTTCAACCATGAAGGAAGAGTTTCAACACTGAGTATTACGCGTGAAGATCGGAAAGTGATTGGATCGTCAACCACGTTTCTTGATTATTTGAGGAAGGGCTTTTGGAAGAGGCGACGAAAAGTCCTGATTTATTAGCTGGAAAAGAAGAAGACACAAACCTTTTCCTTACTGCAGTACAATTTTCTCGTCTGACTTATGAACGGGACTGTTGAGTTATTACCGTGGAAAGTCAGTGAAGCTAGAACGTCGCTAAATGATGTGGGAAAGGTTGACACTACGATTTATTCTGTAGACACAGCATATACGAGTAATAAAAAAGTTTTGCTTCGGTGCGATCCTGCCAGGAGTCGAACCTGGAATCTTCTGATCCGTAGTCAGACGCGTTATCCATTGCGCCACAGGACCCCTATGAAAGTTAGATTTTATTAAAAGATTTTGGATACACATTTTAAAGCAATCGTTGACCGCCATACTTTTCTTAAATTGAAAAAAAATATTAGCATAAAACAATAACGGTATTTATATCAAAATTAGTTATAAGTTTGAAGAAGGCTGAGAAATAAAAAAAGGAGGAGATGAATTTGCTTTTATCGTCATAACAGCTAATTTCCTTTCCGAAAATGATTGACTTGCTCGATGACATCGCTTGACATTTGAATGGCGATTGTGTTCTTTACACTGCTCTTTTCAATGGAACAAACAGCTTTTAAAGATTCTTCCAGGAACTCATAACTCATTCAAGCATCTCTCTCTCAACAAGGAAAAACATAAACAAAACTCCAACCACGCGCTTTCCTCACCAGACTGGAACACACGCATAAGTTACTCAAAAGTACAATAATGAAATGCCAGCACGTTGCACATCCCATCAATGCAGATTATGAAGCATAAAGTAAGATTAGAGAATGAAAAATTAAGTGGGATTCATTGTCGAGCTCTGAGCGCATCGCGTCATCCTCCTCAACAACTTCTTCCTTTTATTGGATTGCATCTATCTCGGTTTCATCATCATCGCTCCTCGCAACTCGTAGGGGTCCCTATGTTTGGACAGACGTACTCTCTTAATTTATGGGACCACCCCCGGAGTTCAATTCTGGCCAGGATTTCGTAACGTTCAAACTCGATATTTACATTGCTAATGGCGAAGTGGATATCTCCCACTTCATGTTTGGAGGAGTGATTAGAATAAATTTTCCCTCGAAAGTCTTTCCCTTCGACATCTGGGAGTGTTCAGTTCCGTTCATCAATCATCGGAGCTGGATTCCCGGAAAGCGAACCGATACATCAATTAGAATCGACACTCAGCGAACTGTTTTAACTGCTGCGTTGATCTGTTGGCCGGGGTCGCTGTAGCCAAAGATGGATTGCTGACATTGACAAGCGTTCTCCGGGCAAGTTTAAGTGTTACGTAAGTGAATTGTGCAATAAGTGGCTACCTACTGAACTGATTTACTTGCACTCACTCACTCTGTAGTACGGGGTACAGACTTTTATTATTCTGCTTGATAACCATGACACGACTAGTTTGGCGATAGTGGGTTGTACTGTAATATGCCACTACGAGATTGTGTGGAATTTGCTGCTTCAATTACTTTTGTCACGAATCGGTCGTAAGGTTGATTTACGTGCTGATAAATTGAATTTATTCAGATTTACGATTATTTTAAAATAAACATTTCGAAAAAACAGGTTTGAAAAGATTTTCGATTGAATTTGAAAAAGGTATAACAAATCCGTCAAAAACACAACTTTCACTCTTGAATTTTTGGTAAAATTTGTTTAATTTTCAAAATTGCATGACAATGCCAGTGTTGCCAGATCATCAAGATATATGAATCACTAGAAAATTCTTCCCAATGTCAAATATCTAGCAAATGTAGAACAACGTTGCATGTTCGAAAAACATTTTTATCAATATTCATATCAACGGCTTTTGAAACGATACGTAAATGTAATCCGAGTTCTAGTCAAAATAATGACACGTGAAGGCGAATAAAAGATTTTTTTTCAATTCATCTGTTAAAAACGTGAAACAGAAAAAGAAACAACTTAAATATCTACCTTAAAGATAATAAAAATCATTATTTTCAAATTGAAAAAAAAACTTGACAAGCGATATAGAAGAAACAAAATTTTGAGAACCACTATTAGTAAATAAAAAAAAGGCTTGAGACATTATTCTTTTTTTTTTCAACATATAAAATCATCATTCGACTCGAGCATCTGTAAATAATATTGAAAATTAAATAAATTCCTAATACGTTCTTATTGATTGTACCATTTTTTTTTTTCAATAAAAGTTTCTTTTGAATCGACATTTCTTCGAAATAATTTTCATAATTTGGCTTAAAGTATGAAATAAACTCTCGACTCTGACCAGGTTTACACTTTACAATTAAATAACATTTATCACAATCTCAAACAAGGCCAGAAAATGTCTTACACCGAAAACATATCGGCAACTATTGGTACGATTTTCAATAATAAAGAATGTTTGAAATTTTCCAAAATGTCAAATAAAAAAATCAAGAAAAAAAGGTGCAGGTGGTTATGTTACACATAACCAGTATGACAAAGAACTTTGCAAGATGATTGTTGTAATTTTCGACTAGAATGTCCGGTCCAAATTTCCCCCCTTATAATTAACATCCTATCAAACTAAGGGGACGGAAATTGCAAGTGGAGCTGAAATAGAAATCGAGGTGAAATCAATTTACTTTCCTTCACCACTCGAAAGTTACCAAGATGCGGGAATGTTCTTGCAAGGCTGTTGCATGCAATCGGTGGCAGTAAAGGAAATTTGAACAGCAGACATTAAAAACTACCCTTACTTACTTACTTACTTACTTACTTTTATTGGCGCTACACCATTAGCTTGGCCTGCTGCACGATTCTCCGCCAACAAGCTCGGTCCATGGCTGCATGTCTCCAATTTCGCGGTGCACCCACACTTTCTAGATCGCTCTCCACTTGGTCCACCCACCTCGCACGTTGCACCCCCCTACGTCTTGTTCCTACCGGTTCCGACACAAACACCAACTTCGCAGGATTGATCTTCTGGTTCCGTTGGCTCAATTGCTCGGTACGTTCCGGCATCCTTGCAACATGACCGGCCCACTGCAACCGTCCAGCCTTCGCGACCTTCCGGATGCTTGGTTCGTTGTAGAGTTGTGCAAGTTCGTGGTTCATTCTCCGCCGCCATCCGTCGTTCCCAAATACGCCACCAAAGATGGTCCTTAGCACTCGACGTTCGAAGACGCTTAGCGCTCGTATGTCCTCTTCGAGCATTGTCCACGTCTCGTGCCCGTAGAGGACGACCGGTCTTATCAGCGACTTGTAGATGGAACACTTCGTATGTAGGGAGAATTTCCGGGACCTTAGGCTCTTGTGGAGACCGAAATAAGCACGACTTCCAGCGATGATGCGTCTCCGAATTTCCCTGCTGCAGCTGTTGTCCGACGTCACCGAGGTATACAAACTCCTCCACCACCTCGAATTCGTCCCCGTCGATTGTAACGCTTGGTCCAATGCGAGCCCTAAGGGACTCGGTTCCTCCTGCCAGCAGGTACTTTGTCTTCGCCACATTCACCCTTAGCCCAACCTTCTCTGCTTCCCGCTTCAAGCCGGTGTACGCATCCGCAACCGCCTTGAACGTTCTGCCAACAATGTCCATGTCGTCAGCGAAGCAGATGAATTGGTTGGACTTGCTGAAGATCGTGCCCCGCATATTGAAGCCCGCTCGTCTCATAACACCTTCTAGCACGACATTGAAAAACTACCCTTACAGGGCTCTTAATGATTACGAGATAGTTATTTGAAATTTCCAGAAACAGATTTTCGCAGTGGCTCAAAAAAATGGGCATCGCAGTAATCTATTTATTACTTCCTGCCTAATAAGCAATATATTTTAACTGCTTAGTTTCAGATAATGGCCAAATGCAACTTTTTATGTCCAGTATCAAAAATCATAAAGTTTGATACCCATATTGCCCCAACTCTTACGGTCCGGCAAATGTCCTCCCATCGGAACATCCGCGCGGCCTCCGGCCACTCCGATTTGTAGCCACTACTGCCGAAATGTCAAATTTCATTTCCAGTAGCAAAAACCATAAAGTTTGATACCCGTATTGCCCCAACTCTTACGATCCGGCAAATGCCCCTCCATCGGAACATCCGCGGGGCCTCCGGTCACTATGGATTGTGGCCACTACTGCCGAAATGTCAAATTTCATGTCCAGTATCAAAAACCATAAAGTTTGATACCCATATTGCCCCAACACTTACGGTTCGGCAAATGTCCCCCCATCGGAACATCCGCGGGGCCTCCGGTCACTCTGGATTGTGGCCACTACTGCCGAAATGTCAAATTTCATGTCCAGTATCAAAAACCATAAAGTTTGATACCCATATTGCCCCAACTCTTACGGTCCGGCAAATGTCCCCCCATCGGAACATCCGCGGGGCCTTCGGCCACTCCGGATTGTGGCCACTACTGCCAAAATGTCAAATTTCATGTCCGGTATCAAAAACCATTAAGTTTGATACCCATATTGCCCCAACTCTTACGGTCCGGAAAATGTCCCCCCATCGGAACATCCCTGGGGCCTCCGGCCACTCCAGTCCAGGTGGTGGCCAGTTCCAATTATCGACTCCCGCGACTGGCATGTCTTAGCTGGTCCTTGCCTCCAAGCCATCTGCTCCCGGACCTCCAGGCCGTCTGCTACCGGGCCACCAGGCCATCTGCTTCTGATGTGTTCTCGTCGACGTCCAGCAATAGAATGAATTTTCGGGACCGTCCGAGCCGAGTTTTGTTGGCTCGTCGACGATCCGAAAATTATGAGGTAGAGTGGGGGTGAATTTAGATACATCAATCTCACGTCTCTCGATTGACTGATTGGGAAACGTTCGTTCATCCAACCAGCGTGCACCAAAAAGAGGGGAAATTTGCCGAGAGGGGAATTCGTCACGTAACGTTTTCGCTTCGCGAAAATTTTGGATTGACACCACGTATAGAAACCTTAGGACAAAGTTCTTTGTCAAAATTAAATTATTCCAAAAATTTCAAAGTATAAAACTATGTCATAACTGTTGAACTTGATTTTTTTTATATTTGTATTCGAAAAAATGGTAAATTTCACAACTATGTTATTTTCAACATTGAAGATCGGACCAATAGTTGGCAAGTCCGTTGATTTTTCTTTTCACTAGGGCTGGTACAAACTTAATTACAAATTTCAAGCCTTTTTTAGGCGTTGGGCAACTGTCAACAAATTTTAAAATACCAAATTTTTCGGTTGCTTTATGTAAAATTATTAAAAAATCTATATTAGATTAAAAATACATAAATAAGCATAATGCGATGAATTCTGAATAATTTTTGTTTTAATGAAAATGTTAATTTTAGTCAATAAATCTTTTTTTTTCTTACTCCTTGATTTTTTGCAATAACCCTATTGAAAAACATTTAAAAATCGTTTTTCCTATTTTCAATTCTTTGCTTTGCTTTAAATTACAAATTATTTGTTTAATTTTTGTGGTTTTAAAATGAAATTAATAGTGAATTTGAAAGATTAAAATATGTTTTTCGAAATGAACAAACATGGACACTCTTTTGAAAAATCAAACACGAAATTTCATTTTAAATTATTTCAGTCCATACTCGAAAAAAAATCGGATAATCGAAACTTCGGATAATCGAATCAGGGATTTTTTTATTTTTTTTTATTTTTGAGCTTAAGTATGACCCCTAAACTACTCTAAAGTGATTTAGAAATTTTAAATCCAAGATGGCGGCCAAAATGGCGGTGATTAAATATTAAAAAAGTGCATTTTTAATTAAAAAGGCATTCAACCATTCAAATTTAACTCAAATTAGGTCATAGAATTGTAAAAATATGTTAAAAGTAAGAAAATGAAATAAGGCTGGTACAAATTTTATTTGAAGTTTTTGTCCCCCCCCTTAAAGTTGACCCGAAAAATAAGGGGGCAAAAAAATATTTTTCCAAAAAACATCAATATTTTTATGAAAATTTAAGTGCAATCAGTTAAAATCAATTTAAAATGAATTCCCCTGCGTTTAGAATCATTTTTAGCATGTTTGAGTTGATTTAAAAATCTTTTGATTTTTGAAAATTTTCGATGTCTACTATCGCTAATGTTTTTTTTTCGCTAAAATTTTTGTTTTCGTCAAATTTTACATTTTTTGAAAACTTTTATTGCAAAACAACTGAACTAGTGTAAAATATATTTCAAAACACTTTTTCTATGCAAATGTTAAAACTATGGCATGTTATTTTAATATTTATTTTTTTGCATGCAATGTTTTGTTACAATTCTAAAATCTTTCATAGTTTTCAAATAAAAATCTTGGAAAAACACAGTTTTATTTCACAATTTCAATTCTTTGCACAGCTTTGTTGTGATAAAGTTGTTCGATTTTCAAAGTTCAATCATGATTTTTTTTCAAGAATTTTCAATTTCAAATTTGCAGAAAGGTATTTTAGTCGTCTTTAGCAATTCTATAATTTCGATTGATTTTTAATAGGGTTGATTAAATGAAACATTATTACCTTAAAAATAGTAAGTATAATTCTCTACATCCAGCATTTTTTGTAAATTCATTACTAATTTTACATGTATCCACAAATCCACAAGTCATCGCCATTGTTTGGCGCAACCGTCAACAACCCAAAAAAGTCAACAACATAACGGCACACTACATCACGACACAAGTGATTCGCCAAAAAATCAGTCATCATTAGTGGGAGAAACCGCGTTTCAACAAACTTCAAACGCATACGATACCGTAAACATTCATGAATAATGCGGAAACACTGTTTCAAAGAGACAGTAGCGAACTTCCAAAAAGAAGAATTTCCAACAAACATACGCCGCACAGCAATTTGAATGAAGAATTTTGAAAAGTTCTATTTTTAGGCTTGCCTCTACCTAGGCAAAGCAAATACGAAAGCAAAACACTCAATGGTTCAATTGAGATTCCGACAAAAACGTTAAAAAAGCAAGAGTAAAGAAGTAAAAGAGCCGACAGATTTATGACAAAACCAAAACTGGAAAATATAAGCTGAGAAGCAGGCAAACGAGTTAAATGTGCGTCGGGAGTAGCCGCCGGCAGGCGAAACCCAGTGAAGATTAAAAATAGTTGAACATTCGTGCTAATCTGAAGTTCGATCCGACAGTAGGGTAGTGGGTCAGCATGTTGGACTTGTTGGATAACGCTGAACGGCAGAACAATTTTTCAAATGAGCATTTGTGCTCCGGAACAACTGTACAATTGAACAACTGTACAATTGAACAACTGTACAATTGAACAACTGTACAATTGAACAACTGTACAATTGAACAACTGTACAATTCTAGAGTTTTTTTGGAATAGGTCCTATAAACATATGAAAGACAATAGTTTATAGGTCCTTTTAAAAAAAACTCTGGAATTGAACAACTGTACAGTTTAATAACTTTTGAAAATGAGTCATTAGTCCCAAAACTGCATTCACCCTCCCCGAGGCCATTAGCATCTCCAAAACGCTGTGAAAAGTGTGACTCAGGTGCCACTCTTTCTCTTGCCCAACCAAAGCACTAAATTAGCACTACTGCTGCCCCAGTCGCTGATGGCGCGACGAAATAAGTACCCCAAAACAGGCACTTTTGCTCCCGACGGCCATAATCAAACTCGAAATATGAATAATAATTCGCACACGCCAGTAGTGGCTTGTTTGACATCAAAACACGACGACGGGTCCAATGGCCCCTGAGATGGCACGCAGCTGACAGACGGTTTCTCGATTTCCGAGGCAGTTTTACACGAACTGGTTTGTAATACTTTGCTTGGCGACGATTTCGTAAGTTGACGTAACCCTTGGTGGAGCATTTGAAGTTTTTGAGTTATTCAATTGTACAGTTGTTCAATTGTACAGTTGTTCTATTGTACAGTTGTTCAATTGTACAGTTGTTCAATTGTACAGTTGTTCAATTGTACAGTTGTTCAATTGTACAGTTGTTCAATTGTACAGTTGTTCAATTGTACAGTTGTTCAATTGTACAGTTGTTCAATTGTACAGTTGTTCAATTGTACAGTTGTTCAATTGTACAGTTGTTCAATTGTACAGTTGTTCTATTTTACAGTTGTTCCATTGTTCAGTTATTAAATGGTACAATTGATTAAGATTAAGTTATTTGTTATAATTTTGGTTATCGAATGCCAAGGCTTTAAACCAGAAGCCGCCATTGACCGCGTCCCGTAACACGTGCTTTCGTATGTTTTGGTTCTTCCAAGTTTGCTTGATCTTTCCTCTTCTCTGTTTGCTTCTTCTGCTGCTCAAATACACTGCCACAAGTCGCACCAAACACACATTTATCAGCCGGCTCTTCTAATCTCGGTGCCGGTTTTCGTCAGTTTGTTTTGGTTCTGCTCAGTCTTTACTGTTGCCAGAATTTGAGCTTGCTGTGTCGAAAATAGATGACGTGGCAGCTTGTTAGTACAACTTATATCAACAGGGTCCTGTGGCGCAATGGATAACGCGTCTGACTACGGATCAGAAGATTCCAGGTTCGACTCCTGGCAGGATCGCTGGAAACTTTTTTTTGTAGTGTTTTCCTCTAAGCATTATTACAATCTGTCAACCATCAATAAAGCAACTGTCAATCAAGCGTGCGTTATCAATCGCTAATCAAACATTTCCAACCATCACGCACTCTTCCACGAAGAACAATAAACACCACTCTCTTTCGCTTTGTAATTCGAAATCAATGAACTGTGCAGAGCGAAGCTCATTCGAATTCAATGTCGTCGACTTGGGCCGCCACCACGTGCTACAAACATCCTTTAATTATTGTCAACTTCATTTGGAATGGCTGGCGCCAGCCGTTTAGGTGTGGACCATTAAACGAAGAGAGGAGGACGAGCGCGAGCGGCCCTTTTTGGTGTGAGTTTCACTGTTAAAATGGTGAGTTTGAGTGGGAATTAAATGGGGGTCAAACGGGACACTGTTTACAGAATTCAAGAAAGAATGCATTTTAAAAATATGTTAGAAAATAAAAATCAAAAACAAATAGAGAATAGAGAATAGAGAATAGATAATGGAGAATAGAGAATAGAGAATAGAGAATAGAGAATAGAGAATAGAGAATAGAGAATAGAGAATAGAGAATAGAGAATAGAGAATAGAAAAAAGAGAAAAGAGAATAGAGAATAGAGAATAGCGAATAGAAAAGAGAGGATATAGTGAAGAGAATAAACAAAATAAAAAATTGACAAAGTATTGAAAAGAGCTTTGAGAAACGAGAACAGAGTATTGAGGATAGGCAAAAAAAGTGATTTTGATTCAAGATTCTAGATTCGAGATTTGAAAGAAGTGAAAAGTAATCAACACGCAAATTTTGCGAATATAGCATATCCGAAAATTTAAAATTAATTTTTTTTTCTCATAATCTTACCCTACATTCCCCCTCAAACGATCCCCACGCGAGTCCAACTTGGAACATTTCGAAAATTTGTTCATCGCCGCATGCAAATCGCATGCAAATGTGCATTCGCGAAGGAACTTCTTCACAGCACAGCCACCGGAAGGCCGTCGTCGTCGTCTTCGTTTTGTTCTGCATCTTCAAAACACGTGGTGAATCCCAAAGCGACCCTCTTCTTGAAATGCACCATATCGCGGAGAAACGGAATTTCCCCTACCCCTTAATAGAGTTCAAACCGAGGGAGGAAGTGTGCTGTTCGACCTATTGCATATTTATTTAAATTATTATCGGTGCTAAGCAGTGCGGCCAGCACACTTGATATCCGTTTTTTGATGTTGTTTGTTTCAATTTGATGACTTTTGTTTCCTTAGGGATTTTCCTAAACACCAGTTGGGGAATTTGAAGGCAAAATGAAATTGATCGCCTTGAAAGTTGAGGACTTTTTGTGGTTCTACTTGAATGACGCTAGATTAGCAGTGTTGCCGAAATTGCTGTTTTAGTTTCAAATCTGTTTTTCAATAAGAACTAGACAATCAAATTTAAACCAAATTTTTGGTCGAACTTTATCAAATTGGCTGGCAACACTGCCCTCCTTCCTCCCTCTAACTCCAACTAGAGACTTTTAATTATTCTAGTGCAGTTTTTAATTAATTTTTCTACTCGACTGCGTCCCACCCGAAAGCTCCCCACCGGAGGTCATCCCAAAGCTTCCCCCTCCCCCCCAAATAAGTTTTTCCATACGGCACGATGGCCATCAGCGATTCATAGGACCACTTTGTCCGTGTGGCCTGGCCATCGGAGCAGCAGAGCCATTCCTCGAAATTGGTCTCCTCGGAGGCAATAAAAATTTGCACTCTTTGTGTATGCAAAGGAGGGAATTCCCTCCTCGTGCCGCCCCGTGGCCGCTTTCTGGGACTGTTGGTCTAATGTGCAAAGTGCAACGGCCAACGGCGTGGTTGGGTGGGGTGACTTTGGACTGATTTTCAAATTTAAAGAAATAAGAAACAAGAAACTAGAAACAAGAAACGAGAAACAAGAAACAAGAAACAAGAAACAAGAAACAAGAAACAAGAAACAAGAAACAAGAAACAAGAAACAAGAAACAAGAAACAAGAAACAAGAAACAAGAAACAAGAAACAAGAAACAAGAAACAAGAAACAAGAAACAAGAAACAAGAAACAAGAAACAAGAAACAAGAAACAAGAAACAAGAAACAAGAAACAAGAAACAAGAAACAAGAAACAAGAAACAAGAAACAAGAAACAAGAAACAAGAAACAAGAAACAAGAAACAAGAAACAAGAAACAAGAAACAAGAAACAAGAAACAAGAAACAAGAAACAAGAAACAAGAAACAAGAAACAAGAAACAAGAAACAAGAAACAAGAAACAAGAAACAAGAAACAAGAAACAAGAAACAAGAAACAAGAAACAAGAAACAAGAAACAAGAAACAAGATACAAGAAACAAGAAACAAGAAACAAGAAACAAGAAACAAGAAACAAGAAAATTCAAATTGTACAAAGTCACCCCCACGAAGCAGAACTCCAAATGCAACTTACTATTAATTGTTACGGTCAGAAGTTCGCTTCACAGCTCGCTGTTTGCGCCTTCCCGGGATACTATGGAGTGGAGCTATCAGTTTGTTCTTATTAATTTGAGCCCCGGTTCGTGACTTGGTCGTCCTGGAGTCCGACTGGGACGTCCGGCGGGACCCGGGAGCATAATTCCCAATCTTAATTGTTTATCCTTCGCAGAAGATCGCCTCGCACTGGGACGACCGAGTGCATTGCTGTTTATGAATCTTAATGGACTTTGATGGAGTTGCTTTGGTCACATTTTAATGGGTTGTTGTTGTTGTTGCTTTTTGTTTGTTGAAATGAGATTGCTTGTTTGGTCAGCTGGATATGGTGGCTGACCAGATCAGGGGATTGCAAGGTGGTTTTAGGTGAAAAGTAGGTCAACTGACTTGGTTTGAGCCATTTTATTTAAAAATGGTTTTAAAATTAGTTTTTTTTCTTAAATGTGGTAATTTAATTTCTCAAAACACTAAGGAATAATTATAATAGGAAACCAAATGATAAATTCACTCAAATTAATGGGGATAATCCAATGATAAGTACACATTAGACCACCAATTAAGCCAACTGCAATTATCATGAAACACGACACTTTAGACAACCTTTTAACAATCGTAGAAGACGTCCCCGTCCCATTCAACAGGCAACTCACTCGGTCTTTATTCCCTTTGTTCGTGTCTGCCACCAGTAAACATGAAAATAAATCTTACAAAGTGCATTTAAAGCGAAAAAAACCGAACACAAACCATTCAATTACCGTCCCACCAGCGACACCATCTGTGTCCGCCCCCCCTCGTTGACAAATGTGCCATCGAGACGTCCCCTTGGTCAGCCCTTAAGCTTCACGACTTCACCATCCAATTAATCCAAAGTCGGTATCATTGAAACCATTTGTCTTCTACCCCCCCTCCTTCGAGACGACGACCCATTCATCATTGCAGGACCCGGGACTCTGGGTCATCGATTGAATTGTGTTATAATTGCCATCTGACTTGGTCCGAAAGTTGGGGAAATAATTTATTCTCCCCTCTGTAGATTGTTTGGTGGCAATCCCTTCGGGCAACTCTATTACGATAATCGATTTATTTGAGGCAGGACTCAACCATTGAAAACGGAACAAAAATTGAAAAAAATACAAATTGAAACTAAAACATGCCAAAAGAAAGGTCACAAGAGGGTTAACTCGACCTCATCACAAAGTGAACAGCAATTGCCAAAGTTGCTCGTCGTTTTCCCCACCCTCCCGAGCAATGTCTCGATTGCTGTCCTACCAAATAATTTATGATCGATGAGACTGCAAACGATATGATGGTTATTCCTGAGTAACAAAAAAAAACTTTATGGAGGTGTGCTGGTTAGTCACAAAAAAAACTGCTGGTTCGCTCAACTTTTAAAGCCATCGTTAACGCCATTTAATTCAATTTAACGATCTTTTGGTGGTTGTTATCTTTACGATCTCATCGAGCTGCTGCTGAAGAAGAGTTGCGGTTTTAACTGCCAGGAATGCTAAATTGTGCGAGTGAGCGCCAACGTGTGAAATAAGCGCATACCTTAGTTTTCATTGATGCGAGTGGTCAGCAGATGCAACCTCGATATAGTCACGTTTCAAATTCTTGGTACCTGATGTCGATTCCGAGAATAAGCAGTAAAAATGACGCCGAAGCAGAGCGTTTAACTGTATCCGATTTTAAGGTAAATGTCTCAAAAGTTTGTTGAACTGAATTATCAGGTTGAAACACTTTTAGCTATTATTTTTTTCTTCATCAAACAGCTCATTATATATTTTTATCAGACTTTTTAAAACAGATTTTCTGGTACAGTATGTAAAAAAAGTATTTACACCCCTTGGGCACAATACACATTTTGTGATGAAACATGTTAACAATTTAAAGTTTGACAGAAACCTAGTACTACGTTTTGTTCAGAAACTCATGCCGAATATTTTGCTACAAAAAGCTCATGAAAAGATATGATATAAAAAACGATGATATTTAAAACCGTGGGTTTTATAGAAAACCTAGATGTTTGGGTATCCAAAGATCGTAAATTTTATGCCCATTCCGATGCCACATAGGTTGACTTGTGAATCGTGGACCGGTTCGGATGCCGGCGGATTTCCCGACGACGTAATTCCGGGTTAGTACGAAATTCCAACGATAAATCTATTCTATCGATACAAAGACCCCCAAAACGGCGTCAAACCCACTCCAAAATGTTTATTTAGCAATTCTATGGTAATATATTGACATTTAGTTAAATTAAAAGTTAGTTGGTAAACTTTATATTCAATTCAAATTATTTTTTGAATTTTGAATTTTTCAATTTTTAATCAATCAAGGATGTCTATTTGGAGTTGGAAGACTGGAATCATCGTGATTTGTCAACAAATAACTTTATTTATGTTAATTTTTCGAAAGTTGTACAAACTTTTTTTGCACCTTTTTTATTTTTGTGATAGTATTGGTTATATAACTTTTTTATAGAAATCATCTTTTCATGAGCTTTTTAGAGCAAAATGTTCGGCATGAGTTTCTGAACAAAACGTAGTACTAGGTTTCTGTCAAACTTTAAATTGTTAACATGTTTCATCACAAAATGTGCATTGTGGGGTGTAAATACTTTTTTACATACTGTATATATAAATCTTTGTAATTCAAATTCCAAAATAAATCATATCATCCAAAACGGTATTAGAAACTTTAGTTATTCATACTGCATATTTTCATGAAATCTTCCAAATCGTGCCTTTTTTGTAGGTACGATTTGCCCAAAAATGACCTTACCGAAAATAACACGATTTTTTCAGCACTCGTTGTCTCGTGTTGAAAAAAAACTCATTTGCCAACTTGTTGCATAAACTAAAATTTTTAATTTAAAATGATACTTTAATAAATTTATTTTTAAAGCTTTGCATCTAATCGGAAAAGAGGAATGTACATTTAATAATACTTTTAATAGAAATAAAATAGAGCCAAAAGATTTATTGTGAACATTTTCTGAACTTTTATTCAGCTCTCAGCATTTATTTACAATCAATCACTAAAGCAATAATACGGTTTCAAGCGTTTTCATTTATGTGGTAAAAAAAAAGAATAGCTTTATAAACTCGTCATTTTTCAATTCAATTCAATTCGGTTTTATTGATTAATAATCAAGATAAAATAAGTACTTTTGCAGTACATAACAGAGTTTTGGAGTTCCTTTCAGCTGTGTTGCATCATTATCAATTTTGGAACAATTTTTTTACTAAGGCACTAACAAGAGAAAGTAAAATTATTTTAAAAAAATACTGAAATTGCAAACGTCATTTTTTCAAAAATCGGCGAACATGGGCACTCGTCAGAACATCATAAATTTACTTATTTCAACGGAAAATAACCCAAACATGGCTAAAATGGCTCTTTCGAATTCATCTTGTAAAAAGTCCTGGTCCTTTAAAAAAAGATCCCATAAAAAAAGAAAAAAGAAACAGGTTTTGGAAAATAAACTTTTTGTTAAAACGGTCAGTAAAAAAATGCAAATTATATTCGGAGTGTAACTGTTTTACATGATTATTCTCATGAAAAACTTAAACTTTACGGAAGACTGCATAACGAACAAAAAATGGCTATTCCCTGAAATCAAAGATCACTAGGATAAATTCTAAATTTGAGCTCGTTCTGACCACGGAAACCCCTCCCTCCAATCGCTTTAAGTGTGCATCGTCAAAATCGTCAAAATGTATGGAGAAACACAACTGTTCCAGATTTTTACCTAAAAATATGGTGTCTTCGAGAAAGTTGTTCTCAATTTAACGGTTTTTTTATTTTTCCCGTTTTCAGGAGGTCATTTTAAGCAACTTTTGTTCTACGAAAAACTTTTCTTCTCTTGTTTTATATTTTTTTGTTTTATTTTTAGTATTTTAATTACCATTTATTTAATTATCTTATCATTATACACCTCCTATCATTACATTATGCCAATTTAAATTTTTATGATTTTACAGTCACTTTTTAATTTTATTGCATGTGTTTCACATTTTCTGCTATAAAATGGCACCATTATCATTTAAGTTGTAAAAAATGCGTAGAGGCATAATCTGGGACACTAGTCAAATTACATATTTTTACTTAAAATATAGGAAATGGAAAGGATAGTATAAAACACAGCCGAAGTTGACCCCCAAAGTTGACAGTTTTAAAAACATTGGCAAAGTCATATAAAACAAGTAAAACTTCCAACCAATAAATTTTCTAAAGTTTTAAGAGTTCTTCTTTCCAATGCTTTTTAAAGATCAAAAATTGGTTGAAAAATTGGCGATTTTTTAAATTGAACCCCGTCTAAAGGCGGGTTTGGGTTGTAGAGAGGTAATGAAGGTTCTACATCTGAGAATTGATAAAGCTTGGACGACTATTGCGCCCTCCACAGGTGAAAAAATGAAACAGTCGCTTTTCTCCATACATTTTGACGATTTTTTCCCAAACAAACTTTAAGCGATTGGAGGGAGGGGTTCCCGTGGTCAGAATGATCTCAAATTTAGAATTTATCCTAGTGATGGCTCAATTTTTGATTTCAGATGCAATACTAATTTTCACCTAAAGACTATCACGTCATACCAGCTTGAATCAGCATGACCACATTCATTAACCATTATGGATACCCTTACGAAACAGTATCCTGACATTGTCCAACTGGAAGTAAGACGGCCTCCACCACAGTTAACAATGTCTACATCAGAACGAAATGCCTTCCACCGAGTGAGTGTGTTAATTTGAAACAGCTAACTTGCCAAGACCGTCCTACAATAAGCAGTTTGGCAGCGGTGAAATATGCGCGTGTCTTGTATTTTTAATTAACTCCTCTGAAACGTCAGCCATTACTCCAGGCTGTCAACCCGTTTACGGGTGTCTAGTCCAACGGAGTTGTGAAAGTATATATTGCCGAGCAGAAGATCTGCGCTCAATCACTGTGTATTGACAACAATAACCTCATCAATCGCCCGCTCTTCGAAAGACTTCGAAGATGTGCTGTCACTAATACTCGAGATACTGAGCCAGACGGCAGCCCTGGAGTAAGTGAGTTTAGGTCACATCAATCTGTCAATACTGCGTCTAGAGTTAATTAAAAACGTTGTTTACCCCTTAAGTTGAAATGTTGGAGCAAACGAAAAAAAAAACCGAAAGTGTTTTCAACTCCATCTCAAATTAAGCATTCAGAAAGGGTCCCAAGCGTTTCATGAATTAAAATCCGGCGTCCCTTTGTGTCCGTTTTTGACGGATTTGAGGGAGTCGGTCGCAGTAAAAAAAAACGGCGTCAAACTACAATGAAATTGAGCATGCATAATTAAGTGTGTACCTACCAGCCACAACTGGCGGTCAGCATTTCGTGTGTGTGGTTTCATTAAGGAGTCGACAGGAAAGGGCTGGCGTGTTTGGAATTCAAAAAAAAAAAAATAACTTCGAATACCTTTGAGGCGGAGAATGTGCATGTTTTCGTTGCATGAATGGTGGTTTAACGGTTGAACACCTTCATAGTTTTTAAAAATGAATCAACTTTATTATGTACAAAGGTTTACAAAATTTTATGAAAAAAAAGTGGCATTATATTTTATTTGCATTCTCTTTATTATAAATGTCAAATTGCAAATTCAAAATTTAATTGGTTAACACTTAGAATTTCAAGCAAATTGTGCAAATTGTGAGAGTAAATAAACCGTGCAAATTGTGAGAGTAAATAAACCGCCTTTTGAAAATAATTTTAAGAGGCAGTTTTTGAAAATATTGCTCGGTTTGTTCTAGAGGTCGTATCGAGGTGCTCCGAATTGGATGAAACATTCAGCGTTTATTTGTCTATACATGAGATGAACTCGTACCAAATATGAGCCCTCTACGACAAAGGGAAGTGGGGTGAAACGGGCATTGAAATTTGAGGTCCAAAAAACATGAAAAATCTTAAAATTGCTCCTATTTGCGTAAAACTTAATCAAGTCCAGGATTGGTTTGACTTTTCCCATAGCTTTTGCAAATTACTATTAAAAAAATTCATGAAACATAAGCCACCGGTATTAACTTTTTGCCCAATCTCAGTTTTTCTCATAGTTTTTCGATTTTTCTGCAACAAACTTTTTACAACGTATTGGAGTTGTAAATATGTTTGAAAATAAAATAGCATTTAAATTGAATTTAAATATTTTTTAACAATATGTCGTTTCCGGGGTAAACGAGTTTTCGCCTACTTATAAGGTCTATTTCTTTTTCAAAAATGTTTTATTAAATTATTTTTTTAATCAAATTTACAACTCTACACGGAAAGGGGATCGATCGCCAAACCAGCGACCGATTTTTGCTGGGTTGGTTTTGCTGATATCAGCGAAATTTTTCTCTAAACCAGCGAAATTTTTCGCTGAAAAAGGTGGATGCGCGAAATCAAATCCAGCAACTTGGTTTCGCTAGTTTGTTATTTCCGAAACGGTTTCTTTTCCAGCGAAAGTTTTCGCTGGTTTGATACACATCCTTCCGACAGCCGTCATAAATGTTTGTTATTGTTCACGTTTGGAAGCGATTTGTGGCAATCGAATTGCTTTAGGGGGTTTTTCAAAACAAAAAAGCATGAAAAAGTTCTGCATCAAGTGTTCAGCATTAAAATACATACTCAACAGGTGATGGTTCTTTTCAATGAAAAGAAGCACGTTTCCATAAAGTTCTCGCAGCAGAAAAATACGGTGCAGTGAAGCTGGAGATGTATTTGTACTGCTGCATAGATGAGTGCACAAATTGTCGCAGGTGGCAGCAAGAATTGTAGGCGAGGAACTTGACCATGGCCGCGGAACAGTTTGTGCTGTGGCAAGTAAGTACAACCTGGCTGGACTTTCTTTTAATTCTGCTTCCGTTACTGCGAAATCTTTACACGATTCCCAATTAATCTCTGGTTCTCAAATCCTCTGGTTTATTTTGGCATAGGCTTCTGCCGCCAAAACAAAAAAAAAAACAAACGTCGGTGATAAAAAACGCTGATCCAGTGCAAAAAAACACTGGTCCACTGGAAACATTCGCTGAACCAGCGGATTTTTCGCCGAAACCAGTAGAATAATCTCCTGGTTGATTTTGGTACGAGCTGCTGCCGCCGGAAAAAAACCCGGACGTCAGCGATAGAAAACGCTGATCCAGCGTAAAAGAACACCAGTTCAGTGAAAAAATCCGCTGGACCAGCGAATTGTTTCCCAAAACCAGCACAAATATCTACGGGTTGATTTTGGTACGAGCTGCTGCCGCCGGAAAAAAAACCCGGACGTCAGCGATAGAAAACGCTGATCCAGCGTAAAAGAACACCAGTTCAGTGAAAAAATCCGCTGGACCAGCGAATTGTTTCCCAAAACCAGCACAATAATCTACTGGTTGATTTTGGTACGAGCTGCTGCCGCCGGAAAAAAAACCCGGACGTCAGCGATAGAAAACACTGATCCAGCGTAAAAGAACACTGGTCCAGTGAAGAAATCCGCTGGACCAGCGAATTGTTTCCCAAAACCAGTACAATAATCTCCTGGTTGATTTTGGTGCCCTGCCGCTTTTTCCAAACCAGCGAGAAAATTTTCTGATTCTAGCAAAACTGATCCCCCAAACAGCGACATTTTTCACCAAACCAGTGTTTTTTTTCACTGGTTTGGTAGAATTTCATCGGTTTCCAAACCAGCGAAGAAAATTAGCGATTCCAGGTAATTTTTGTGCAGGCTGAGAAATTAGCGACATTTTTCGCTAGTTTTAGCGAACTTTATCGCGATTTGGCGATGGATCCCCTTTCCGTGTATTACTTCAAACTTACGATAAATTTTCCGAAGATTCCTAATATGACAAAATTGAGACCAAAAAATGCCGCTATGAAGGCCTACAGGGCAAAAACTAAAGTTGTAAAATATTTTTTTATAGAAAAATCGTAAAACTATGAAAAAAACTGCGATAGGCCAAAAAGTTAATACCGTAGGCTTATATTCCATGAAATTACCTATCTTTTGACCTATGGGAGTATGGGTGTTGTAGGTTGTTGCAAAAAGATATTAGGCTTTAAAAAAAATCAATTTTTAGCAGTAATTTGCAAAAGCTATGAGAAAAAGTCAAACCAATCCTAGATGCCTATGGCACATTTTGAAGTGCTTTAAAAAATCTTTCGAATGCATCTAAGAGAGTTGGAATTTATCAAGTTTTACGCAAATAGGAGCAGTTTTAAGATTTTTCATGTTTTTTAGGCCTCAAATTTCAATGCCCGTTTTACCCCACTTCCCTTTGTCGTAGAGGGCTCATATTTGGTATGAGTTCATCTCATGTATAGACAAACAAACGCTGAAAGTTTCATGCAAATCGGAGCACCTCGATACGACCTGTTACACATTGGTGAAAACTCGCTCTTAAACATTGAAAGTATGTAAAATAAAGAAGAAAGTTATAATTATTTTAAGAAAAATAAAATTTACAAGCAAAAAAAACGTTTTCAAAAGGCACGTTTTCAAGATAAAGGCACTTTATTTGCTGCATTTTAGACTTTGAAAATTGAGTTAAAAGTTGCTGAGTTTAAGTATAGCAGTGAATTGAAATTGAAAAAAATAAAAATTCCAAACATTTCAAATCAGCCTTAATTATTCAAGCTGACGAAACCAAACTTTCAATATTATTTTTTCAAAATGAATTATTTCAATAGAGCAAAAGCAATGGTTTACGCTCGTTATGCCTAATTTTGAAGTCATCGAAATATTTTTTATTTTAAGGTCAGAAAATTTCATAAAAATTTCATGTTGATAATATTGAAAATTGGACCAATAGCCTTTAGATGAAAAAAAAATCGGGATACATGAGACAGTTTTGACACCAGCTTTTGCTATGTTTGCACAATAATTTGAGATTTTAGTTTATGTTTGAATCAAAACAGAGAATAAAAAAACAGGTAACTCTAAAAAAATAATTTATTTTTGCTCAAGAAACTGTTCTTCCTATTCATACTGTAGTCCTAACTTGCCTTAGTTGACGATAATAGGAAAACACTTAGAAAATGCATATTTTTTTCATTTTATGTTGATTGCAATGCTTTAACTCAGCATTTTTTGTCAGGCTTTCAAAGTAAATTGTGGAGAATTTGATTTCAAAAAATATTTGCTAATGACATAATAAACCTTGTGTGTGGGCCCGAATAGACCCCTCGGTCTGATTGCGTACCAGACGCAGCCTTCTAATGACTGCGCACGGACGCAGCCAAATGGATCTGACAGCTGGCGGGGCAGAGTCAGCAGTAAGCCTCTTTCATCAACCAACCGTCGAGGGATCAAGTTGGCAATCACGCTGCGGGGATTCCTCCAGCAAACCAACTTCTCCACAATGGCGATTCCTGCCAGGAGAAATCTTTTCTTTTCCTCGTCAGAGGTTGGTTTTCGGGGATCCCCCAGCGCTGAATAGTTTAAAAAAAAAAAAGAAGTGTGCGAGAAAAGAACGTAGCGAATTGGCGTGGGCGGTAAATAAGGTATGTTTGCGAACAGGATGAGTTTTAGTTTCCACCGTATGCTAAGATGAGGTGGTTGCGTAATGGGCCGAAAAAAGTGGGGTGCATTCGCTCGTTGTTGTTGGGAGCTGATTTTGCTGTTTTTGTTTTTTAAGTGGTTTACCCCGTGAGGCGAGCACGTCAACAGCAAAGTTGGATGTTTTTTGACGTTTCATGTGTGGGCTTCCAGATTCTTTCCAAAGTCTGTACTGCAGCAATATAATTTCTGCATGCTCTAGATCAGCGATTCTCAACGGGGGGCCTACTTGATTTACACGGTAGGGGGTACCAGCCTAGAAGAAGGTTGAGAATCGCTGCTCTAGATCACTACAAATTAAAATTAAAAAACAAAGTGGCACGTGAATAAGAAAGAAAGCAGCGTCCTTTCTTGTGCAGTTTTTCTTTTGTTGTGATTGCGGCGGTGGCCGCGTGGTGATGGGTTGCTGCCCTTGTGAAGCTGGAGGACTGGTAAATGTCTGCCCCTGGAAGGTTTTTTTTTTCTGGACACGGTGAGTGCAATTGTTTTTTACGGAAAGTCCGAAATTTTGCGCTGGCATTGTTTTGTGCAGGGCGGGAGATGACAAGGTGCTTGTGTGATAAAAGGAATGAGAGAGAGCAAAAGGAAGGGCCCGAATTTGAAACAGGAGAGTTGGAAATTTATATTGACATTTTGTAGCAGTGGTGCCAGATCCTCTGCTTTCAAGATCTGTTTCATGGCAGTGGTTTTGTCTGCAGTTGGTTTGCAGATTTATTTATTTTTGTTTGTGTTTATGATGAGTAACTTATCTTAATGTTAACTGTCGGTGAGTAGCTGTGTCACAGCGGTTTGATGGCTTGTGGATGTTCACTGAATAGGCCTGGCGGAGAGACGGCTTGTGAATATCCACTGAAAAGGCCTGGAGGGGAGGCTTGTGAATGTCCACTGAATAGGCCTGGCAAAGTGATGGCTTGTGGATGTTCACTGAATAGGCCTGGTGAAGAGGAGGCTTGTGGATGTTCACTGAATAGGCCTGGCGGAGAGACGGCTTGTGAATATCCACTGAAAAGGCCTGGAGGGGAGGCTTGTGAATGTCCACTGAATAGGCCTGGCGGAGTGATGGCTTGTGGATGTTCACTGAAAAGGCCTGGTGAAGAGGAGGCTTGTGGATGTTCACTGAAAAGGCCTGGAGAAGAGGAGGCTTGTGAATATCCACTGAAAAGGCCTGGAGGGGAGGCTTGTGAATGTCCACTGAATAGGCCTGGCGGAGTGATGGCTTGTGGATGTTCACTGAAAAGGCCTGGTGAAGAGGAGGCTTGTGGATGTTCACTGAAAAGGCCTGGTGAAGAGGAGGCTTGTGAATATCCACTGAATAGGCCTGGCGGAGAGACGGCTTGTGAATATCCACTGAATAGGCCTGGCGGAGTGATGGCTTGTGGATGTTCACTGAAAAGGCCTGGTGAAGAGGAGGCTTGTGGATGTTCACTGAAAAGGCCTGGAGAAGAGGAGGCTTGTGAATATCCACTGAATAGGCCTGGCAGAGAGGAGGCTTGTGGATGTTCACTGAATAGGCCTGGCGGAGAGACGGCTTGTGAATATCCACTGAAAAGGCCTGGAGGGGAGGCTTGTGAATGTCCACTGAATAGGCCTGGCGGAGTGATGGCTTGTGGATGTTCACTGAAAAGGCCTGGTGAAGAGGAGGCTTGTGGATGTTCACTGAAAAGGCCTGGTGAAGAGGAGGCTTGTGAATATCCACTGAATAGGCCTGGCGGAGAGACGGCTTGTGAATATCCACTGAATAGGCCTTGTGGTGAGACGGCTTGTGAATATGGCCTTGGTGGAGTGATGGCTTGTTAATGCGTACTGAAAGGTCAAACTCGTCGAAGGGCTTGTGGGAATCCACTGAATAGGTCCTGGCTTGTGAGAAATCATTGAAAGGCCAAACTCATCGAAGGGCTTGTGGGAATCCACTGAATAGGTCCTGGCTTGGAATCGCTAAAAGTGATTACAGTCGACTCTCTGGCTGTCGATCTTCTCGATATCAATAATTCTCCATCTATCGATGAATTCTCCAGTCCCTTCAATCTGCATACTTCAATTATCTTCATTCCTCGATATTTTCCATTGCTTGAAGGATCTCTTCCTCGACGGTCCCTTGGATTCTGTTTGCTTTAAAAATCTCTTCCGGTTGTCAATAATTTCACTTTCTCATGGCTTGCATAGACATTTTTCTTGGCGAAACGAAGCTTTGAAGGGTGTTTGACATTAGTTTGTTTTTGTTTGATGGACGTTGCCATGATTCTCTCCCATAGCTGGGTATCAAGAAAAAAAATATTTTGAATCGAGTCTTCATTTTGCATCGTTCTGTATACTGATGATTCTCTTCCTCGATGGTCCCTTGGATATTGACAACCAGAGAGTCGACTGTATAAAGAAAAATGTTTTGGAATTATGAAAGAATGTATAAAAGAAAATATGCAGGGTGGAATGAAAATAAGGGAATGAGGTTCAGCAAAAGAATTGAACAAGGGAGAAGAGACCAAAAGCATCTCATCGTGTTAAATGAAGAAGCCCTTAATGGACTTAATGTGTATTAATTTGTTTGAGTATGCAAACGTTAAAGATTAAAATTAGTGTTGGCTGGATAGAAAAGGCATGGTATGCGAATATGTTGAGGCAGTTACAAAAAAGTTACTGGATTGTTTGTGGAAAGCGTCTAATGGAAATCCGCAGAATAGGCAAGAGTTAGTGAATGTCTAAACACATTTATGTCAAATAGGGTCAGCATTCTAAGTAGTTATAAATGATTGAGGCGTTGTTTTTTTTTTAGAGAAGGGGGGAGATGTGTGGGCCCGAATAGACCCCTCGGTCTGATTGCGTACCAGACGCAGCCTTCTAATGACTGCGCACGGACGCAGCCAAATGGATCTGACAGCTGGCGGGGCAGAGTCAGCAGTAAGCCTCTTTCATCAACCAACCGTCGAGGGATCAAGTTGGCAATCACGCTGCGGGGATTCCTCCAGCAAACCAACTTCTCCACACCTTGAAAGATAATGTTTTTGTTAATTCATTACTTTAAGCAAAGAGATATAACGGTTTGTTAGACATTGATAATAAATTGAACATTTTTGAAACAAAAACAACAACATTTCTTATGAATAATTTGCATTAATCGCGGTAGAAATTAGTTATATTTGTCCAATCGATCATATTTCAACTTTTTTTTTCATAAAATAGAATAACCTCTGACCCCGTTAAGCCTTTTTTGCAAATTCAAATTTTCACTAGATGCTTGAGAACAATTAAATATCAAACTTTCTTCCACAAACAACTCCCCTCTTCCAAAACACATTCCGTTTCATTTTATTGTGTGGCCACAAGCCGCCCTCCATCTGGCGGACAGCGCTGGTCATCGCAGCACGACTGACAGGACAGGAGGCTTGGCCCCCTAAAATGTCCCAACATAAAAAATATGATCATGACGACGATATGATGGGCCGCGTCTAATGTTGACAGAATAAAGAAGTCCGCAAACAGTGCCAGTGGTGAACGCGTAAATGTGTCGGAAGTGCCCCGAAGCCACCACCCTCACCTTTAATGAACGAAGGGAAGAGCGACCTGATGATTCAGAAAAAGGAGGGGGCCGTTCACAGATTACGTACTTTTTTATATTTCACTTGGTTTCAGATTTTTTTCGTGATAATTATGTTATTTAAAGTGAAATTTCGAAGAATTAATATTAATTCTACGTAATTCTGAAGCAACCCCAACAAAAATCGAACTGTCCCTCCTAGCTCGGCAGATTCTACCTTTGCCATGTGGTCACGAGCCGTTCTGGGCGCGACCCCTCAAGTGGAAAGAGATATTAAATTTCCCTAAACTGACATGTGCTCACCGTGAAGGTTGCGTACGCACCAGGGGAAACTATAATCGAGGGAGAAAAAGTTAAGGTTTTAATTAATTGACGCGCGTGAACTTGAGCTTTCGGACTTTCGTGTCCTAAAAGGTGCACATTAAATATTTATTTCTTTATCATGATGGATGGTTATTGTGGGGGCGATTACTACCTTTCGGAATGGACTTTTTTTAAGGTTTTGCGTGAAAGTATCTAGTTTTACGCAAGGACGTCGTAAAAAAAGACATCTTGACCATGTTCAACCGTTTGACATAATTGGGGAGATGTTTTGATTGCTACGCACTATTGTTGATGGATTCGGCCTCGACCCTAACATGGAAACCACTTTTCCAAAGTTTATATTATTTCCACTTGAGCAAAAACAAACATCACCAAATGGTGGCGAACCTTACTTCAATCGTTTATTTTGAGAGGGACATATGCGGTCCATCCCACCCAGAACCACAGTCAAGAGTGACGCTGAGCAGCATCTCTTCAAATAAAACATATAAACTGAAAGATTCTCGATTCAACCAGAGTGATACAATGTGCGTTTATGTTGGGGGATCTCACCGTGAGTCATCCACTCGGATGTACGAATGGTTTTGAATGGAACACCGAGTGGGACGGATTGCATCATGAAAGCGATCAGCTCATTAGTGAAATAACGCCCAAATGTGATGCTAAATGAGAAGAATGGGAGAGTTTGCAGGATGGAGGCATTTCCGGTGAGGGGTTATGTTTCATCCTACATAATATTCGTGTAAAAATATCGAATCAAATTCAAAATTTTCAATTATTTTTTCATGCTGATTTGGATTTTTTTTATCGTTTTTCCCAAGTCAATACTCCCAACACGCCTGATTGTAAAACTGCAATTGCAGAGAGATACTATTTTCCAGTATGAGTCATTGTCCAGCATAATAATTAATGATGAGAAACGAAGACATACCGTAAGGAAAAGCGTCTGTCATTGTCCAGCATAATAATTAATGATGGGAAACGAAGACATACCGTCAGGAAAAGCTCGATCGCGATACGCGCGGACAAAAGTGACTTGCGCAAACTGTTGCGTCGATGGAAATTGCAACAGCCAACAACTGTCCTGAATGTTTGTCGGACGAGGCACTTGGAAGCATAAATCATAGTTAATACAAAGCCGGCATCACCCTGCGTGGACGAGTCGACACCGTGGTGTGGCGAAGGTGGCGCCTCGATCACTCAATGTGTCGTGAGAATGAGCAAACGTAGTGTGGTAACGGGTAATTTTGTACCGTGAATTATTCGATTTAAAGTCAGAGGTGCTCAAATGTTCTACTAAACCTTGAAAGATAAAAAATAATTAGTTAAAAAGGCAAAAAAAAAAAAAAAAGCAGTAAAACAAGTATTAACAACAAATTTAAAACATAACCTTTTTTAAATAAAAAAAAACCTCATAAGGTATTAGGGTCCTTTTCGAATTCCGGTTCACTTGGTCTCAAATGAAAGCTTAGGATGCCTCCTTTCCAAAAACGACCTGGAAAAACGGATTTGGTTGCCACCGGGAATCTGCTACAACCGAATAATGACCTTATAGGGACCTTAACTTTGGTGGCCTGTATCTTCGGCAAATTTAAACCAACCAGGATGCTCCGGGTTGCATTCGACAGGTATTTTCCAATACATTGACCCAACAATTAATATTAGGGCCAGGTGACCTATCGGTTCCGAAAATTCGGTACATCCGAATATGCGATACAATTACAATTAAAATTGATCCATAAAACTACACGATTGCCAGAACCACTCTGAAGTGTTACTGATCAGTTCCGGATAAACTGGAACTGGTTCCCGGATATCCGGTGAACGACTAACTTGACTTTTTCTATGAAACCAAATTATGTTGCACATAAAACTTCATCAACTTGAAAGATATGTCAATCTATGGTGATACCGTTTTTCGTCAACCCATCCTGGCAACTCTGGAACATATTACCGGTATTAGGGGCCCTTGGGGACACTTCCGCAATGTGAGAGAAACCCAATCATCCAACGTATCAAACTTCATGAAATTGAAAAATATGAAAATATATGGTCATGTCGTTATTTTGTGGCCAGCTCTGGCTACTCTAGAACCGATTATCGATGGCCTCTTTACCTTATCTTTTCTTTCTTTGTCTTTTTTTACCACAGTTCAATCTTGAAATATAATCAAGAAAAGGGGTATAACTTCCACGGTTGATGTGTACTCTTAATAATTGTGTTTACCAAAAAAAGACAAACAAAATAAACAATGTTTTAAAATCATTATTGCTTTATTTTCCTTGAGCCCCGTTTACCCATTCTGAATATAATTTCTGACAATTGTTTCTAAGCCGTATTGAGGAATTGTTGACCTTTTTAAAATTGAAAACAAATCGTAAACCTGGTAACGTCAACAGAAGTTACCCCTAATTAAGGTAAAAGTTCACTCATTTGAAACATTTGTGATACTATTTTCATATTTAGGAAAAAAATAAAAAAATAAACTTTTGGATTACTAAGCAAAAATTTACGAAATACAGTTGGCTCTTGTCAGCAATTTTTTTTTTTTTTTTTGATTAAAAGTATTCTCAGTGTCATCTAATTAGTCCTATATTTAATCTTGTGATATTTCGGAATCAATTGGTTCAAATTTGAAAGCTAAAAAAGAAACAAAAAGAAAAAACATAAAATGTCCAAAATAAGTGTTAAAGCTATTTAAAAAGAATTACTCTTGACTCTATAGTTTGAAATTACATCTAAAGAAAATAGCAGATAGTTTCACAAATTTCATTTGAATCAACATTTTTCAAGATACAGTCCAGACTGGATTATCCGAAGGTTTATATGGGACTTCAAATAATCGAATCTTGATCAAAACATTTTTATTCGTATTTTTTTTTTATTTTCTTAGGCCGTTGCAAATATTTTTTTTGAAATTTACGCGAAAATTGAATTTCTGGCCACGGTATCAACATTCGAATGAAAAAAGTGTTTTTGCATTTCCGTCGTGAAACTACTTACTTTTCCTGTCATTCTTGAACGACGAAATAGCCTACTTTTCTGTACCAAAAATAACAGAATCGAATAACAACACTTTTCAAAATAAATGCTGAAAAGTTCTACTTTTCAGCACTCAAATGAGTGCTGAAAAGATGAACTTTTCAGCATTTGTTTCGAAAAGTAACACTTTTCAACATTTCTTTGATTTAAACGATTTATTGACAAAATACATGAAAATTTGACATAAAAGTTCACTCAGTGTGTGTTTTTTGGAATTGCAAAAAATGTTGTATGGATCTTGATTTTTTCAGCACTCTTCGTATTTATCCAACTCGGTGAACCTCGTTGGATAAATGTACGACTCGTGCTGAAAAAATCCTCTTTTTGCAACTTGTTGCATAAACTACTATTTAAAATGCATTATAATATATTACATTATAGTATATATACACCTGCCCAGTTGTTTTGAAATTATTAATATCTAAGATTTCTAAGTAATGACGGAAAATTTATTTTTGCCAGAAAGTTTTTTCGTTGCTGTACATTGTAATTTTATAAAAAAGTAAAATATTGTTAAACGAGCCCAAACATGCTAAATATTTCAGTTGTTCTATTTCCATTGAAATTTTGATGTTTTTTGAAAAAAAAAATCGGACCAATTTTGAAGGGGGGGATCAGCAATCCCATTTTAGTTAAATTTGACTAGTTGATTGCCTATTAAATAAAAAAATGCATTTTTCAATATTTCATCAACGCCATTTTGGCCACCATCTTCAATTTATAAATTCTAAATCACTTTAGAGTAGTTTAAAAGTCATACTTAAGCTCAAGAATCCAAAACGAAAACAAAATATGTTGTGATTCGATTATCTGAAGTTACAATTATACGAAATGAAATTTTGCCAAGGCCTTTGGATAATCGAATCTGAACTGTAGTGCGAGCTAAAAAATAGTACTAATTAAACGACAATAAGAAAACCACTTTTAACCAAATTTTAACTTTAAGAGGATGTTCTCAACAACCAACAGTTCGTTAACAAAGTCAAAAAGGAAAATTTTAAGGAAATTTCTCCAGCATTTGAAACATAGTTTTGCTGGTATGCTTTCCTTTAAAAATTCAGAAAATAACAGAAAAATAACTTGAAAACATTATTTAAAAAATGCATATTATATTTTCGATTGCAAATTTGATTTTGCAATTAAAAATGATTTTTAAAATTGTGTTTGTCAATATTTCAGTTTTTTCCATTTTTTTAATCAATGACTTTGGTACCAGATCAGCCCCTTCAGTCCCTTTTAAAAAATCGAAAATAAACAAAGGAATTTTGTGAATTTAACATTTAGTTATAAAAAGGAAAAAAATCCAGTTTTTTTCTGTGTACCTGTTTTTTTCAGAAATATCTTAATTATTCCCTACAATTTTGCTGAAGACATCAAATCGATCAAAGCCCGTTAAATTGCAAGGATTTTTTTAAGAAAAACCCGATGGTTAAAAAAAAATACACAGAGAATGCATCGATAAAGTATCATTCAAATAGAAAATATCTGGAGTTTTTTTTAAAGTCCAATAAACCAAAATTCCAGTTTTTGCTTTTTGGGTATTAAAAATGCCCAAAAAGCAAAAAAATTTAATTTAACCAATTGGGGTGCTCTATCCTGCATTTTGTTGCATTTTTTAAGCCCTTTCAGATGCATTTTGAATTTTTAAATTAAATTGAATTTTGCCCAAGTTACAGCCTTTTTAAGATTTTTGACGTTTTTGAACCTTCAAACTTTGTGTCCCGATTTGCCCCACTTCCCGTTGACCTAGAGTGCTCATATTTTGGCCAGATGCTAGTTCTATATGTGAGCAATTCTCTACGAAATCGGTCTTTTTTCTTCAATTTTAATTTTTGTATTTTTTAATCCGGCTGAAACTTTTTTGGTGCCTTCGGTATGCCCAAAGAAGCCATTTTGCATCATTAGTTTGTCCATATAATTTTCCATACAAATTCGGCAGCTGTCCATACAAAAATGATGTATGAAAATTCAAAAATCTGTATCTTTTGAAGGAATTTTTTGATCGATTTGGTGTCTTCGGCAAAGTTGTAGGTATGGATACGGACTACACTGGAAAAAATAATACACGGTAAAAAAAAATTTGGTGATTTTTTTATTTAACTTTTTATCACTAAAACTTGATTTACAAAAAAACACTATTTTTAATTTTTTTTATTTTTTGATATGTTTTAGAAGACATAAAATGCCAACTTTTCAGAAATTTCCAGGTTGTGCAAAAAATCACTGACCGAGTTATGAATTTTTTAATCAATACTGATTTTTTCAAAAAATCGAAATTTTGGTCGTAAAAATTTTTCAACTTCATTTTTCGATGTAAAATCAAATTTGCAATCAAAAAGTACTTTACTAAAATTTTGATAAAGTGCACCGTTTTCAAGTTATAGCCATATTTAAGTGACTTTTTTGAAAATAGTCGCAGTTTTTCATTTTTTTAAATTAGTGCACATGTTTGCCCAGTTTTGAAAAAAATATTTTTGAAAAGCTGAGAAAATTCTCTATATTTTGCTTATTCGGACTATGTTGATACGACCTTTAGTTGCTGAGATATTGCAATGCAAAGGTTTAAAAACAGGAAAATTGATGTTTTCTAAGTTTCACCCAAACAACCCACCATTTTCTATCGTCAATATCTCAGCAACTAATGGTCCGATTTTCAATGTTAATATATGAAACATTTGTGAAATTTTCCGATCTCTTCGAAAAAAATATTTTTGGAATTTTCAAATCAAGACTAACATTTCACAAAGGCCAAACATTCAATATTACGCCCTTTTAAAATGTTTGTCTTGATTTGAAAATTCCAAAAATATTTTTTTCGAAAAGATCGGAAAATTTCACAATTGTTTCATATATTAACATTGAAAATCGGACCATTAGTTGCTGAGATATTGACGATAGAAAATGGTGGGTTGTTTGGGTGAAACTTAGAAAACATCAATTTTCCTGTTTTTAAACCTTTGCATTGCAATATCTCAGCAACTAAAGGTCGTATCAACATAGTCCGAATAAGCAAAATATAGAGAATTTTCTCAGCTTTTCAAAAATATTTTTTTCAAAACTGGGCAAACATGTGCACTAATTTAAAAAAATGAAAAACTGCGACTATTTTCAAAAAAGTCACTTAAATATGGCTATAACTTGAAAACGGTGCACTTTATCAAAATTTTAGTAAAGTACTTTTTGATTGCAAATTTGATTTTACATCGAAAAATGAAGTTGAAAAATTTTTACGACCAAAATTTCGATTTTTTGAAAAAATCAGTATTGATTAAAAAATTCATAACTCGGTCAGTGATTTTTTGCACAACCTGGAAATTTCTGAAAAGTTGGCATTTTATGTCTTCTAAAACATATCAAAAAATAAAAAAAATTAAAAATAGTGTTTTTTTGTAAATCAAGTTTTAGTGATAAAAAGTTAAATAAAAAAATCACCAAATTTTTTTTTTACCGTGTATTATTTTTTCCAGTGTAGTCCGTATCCATACCTACAACTTTGCCGAAGACACCAAATCGATCAAAAAATTCCTTCAAAAGATACAGATTTTTGAATTTTCATACATCATTTTTGTATGGACAGCTGCCGAATTTGTATGGAAAATTATATGGACAAACTAATGATGCAAAATGGCTTCTTTGGGCATACCGAAGGCACCAAAAAAGTTTCAGTCGGATTAAAAAATACAAAAAAAATCGAATGACCGAAATCCTAGAGAACTGCTCATGTACAAACAACCCCTGAAAATTTCAGGCAGATTGGTGAGGTCGATGCGAGATGGGTATGCTTTGCTCGTGGACTCGCTCTTAAAGTTTGGTTTATTGGACCTTTTAAAAAAAACTCACTCCAGATATATAAAATTTAACACCTCGAAAAGATGTTAATGTAAAATTTTAGACAATTACTCAGAACTTTTGACAACAATAAAAAAAATGTCTTGGTTTACACTAAGTGCCGTAGGGCAGCAAATGACCAAGTAGTTAAGACTGTTAAATGTTAAAATATTGATAAAGTGAAATTTTGTTATACCAAAATCAAAATAAAAATCAGAAAAGGGCTCAATTTCTTGTGTCTTACTGCAAATCGTGTAACAGGTCAGGTTTCGATGGATCTAGACTAAATCGACCCTGCTGAGTCTGAATATCGGGGCCACGAAGCCGGATTTCTTAAGCGATATTCAAGAATATCTTCAACAATATCACAATATGAAGGCTGTCGACGAGTAGATTATAACTAGGAATATGAATAACAATCGGTTACCGGTACCTGCCAAGAGCGTGTTATCTAAGATGGCGTCCAATATGGCGATGGGAGAATATTCATGAACTTAGTGAATTTATGCTGAAATATTTTAACTTAAAAAGGTTTTTTTTTATCAAGAATGCCGATTAAGAACCACCGACTCGTGCAAAAACCTAGCTCACAGTAGATCCCGTAAAAGTGTTGCAAAAAGACACCCGTGGTCCATAACTCCGGCTCCAGCTATAAATTAAAGTCGTTATCGCGCGAGAAGCTTAGAACGGAGCCCATGGGGCATCGGCAGGTCGTCGAGGTCAGGCACTAGAACGGGCGGCGCGCATCCAAAGTTCTTTATATGGTGCCAAGATCGTGCATTGCGCAGAGACTATGCTGTAGAACCCGAGTACAGATTGGATCTAGTGGGAACATCGGCTAATCGCTCGTTACTTGGTGGTACAACACTGATTGGTGATGAAATCACTCATGACTGGGTGACAAATTACCGGTTGTTGGGGCCAATTATTGGAAGTGGCCATCACACTTTAAATTGTCGTCAATTCAGTATTGTCTACTCTTGCAGTGGGTGATGAATCATGAGAATTTTCACTGACGATTCTAACTTTATGCAGCTTCCAGTTTTCAGCTGCAAGCCGGTCTCTGCGATGCAAATGTTCGGTGTATGTTTTTGTAGACCAGATGCGTTTCATTCCGACGATTCTGGAGCTATAAATAATTCACGCAAACGCACACATCGTCCAGCAGCAGCAGCTCAGGCTGATGATCTTTCGCCGGCTTTTGCTCATTCATTCTCTCTCATTTGGTGAGCATTTGGTCAGTTAGAACTCACCAACGTTAGAATGAGATGGAATGAGCGGAAAGGAAAAGGTCAATCTTAATTGAACCAGAGCCAGGAATCATATACATATTCTTGATTATAACTTTGATGGACTCTGATGTGATGTGATGCATTCGGTAGCAATCTCTCTTCACTCATATGGAAGAAGTTTTCGTAGCTGTCATAAGAGAGGTTTGTATTAGCTAATGTTACAGGAAATGCTGGAATTTTAACATTGTTGCTGAATTTGATGAATTGCATCAGCTTAAATGTTTTGAGGGTTGTCTTAGCGATGGATTTCAACGAAAACAACCTTTTTCAGATTCTTCTTCAGGAAATACATAAAAGAAAATGTCAGCAAATTTATTCAAATTCAACAATGATCTTAATACTACACTTAACAATATCTCCACCATTAAACCTACACACGAACTCCAAAAAACCCTCAAACTCACCACACTATCATCGTAGTCCCACGAGCTTCCTCCACCGTTCAGTTTATCAGCTGACTGCGCCGGCAGGTACGGCTTGCCGCAGCATCCACCAACAAAAATAACGATTATTCCACGAATCAGGAATCCACTTTGGATGCTACTTCTGCTTTTGTTGCTCCAACATCTTCCCGGCTTTCGCCCACCTTCCGAAGAGGTGCCATCATGACCCACCATGACCACTGATTTATTGCACATTATACCTGGTGGCTTGACCGATTTTTTTTTCGTAAGCCCTTGCTTCCTTTATTCCACTCTCGCGAACTTCTTCTGCTGAAGACTTCGCTGAAGATCTTCCTTCCTCGTTGTCGCACGACTTCTCCAGATTCCAGATCAACTGGTCACATCACATCCTAATTACATGCCACCGTCGAGACACGATTCGCACATTTTGTAGGCTCGTACAGCTTCTTCGATTATTACAAAGACATTTTTTATCACCACTTGTAGGCTTGAACGTAGAACTCGCCGAAGGACATCAGAACTGCTTGAAGACAAGGAAACTCGAGAGGGGAAGGCGGCAGAACTCTGGCGTCGTCGGGACCGGATTTCATTCACAAAATCCACGTGTTGACTCTGCGCAAACTCCGGAAATGGACTAAGAATGAATCATCATCACCTGGAAATTCGTTTGTTTACGAACGTCCTTTCGAATGCTTTCAACGGATGTAGAACTTGATTCAGGATCTTCAGGAACTCCCTATGTGACCCTATGAACACTTGACACGATTTCTACCAACTTTGAACACTCTGGTTGGACGGTAACGGATTCTTCTCCATGAAAACATGAACTTACAGCACCCACAAACGATTCGCAGCCCACGATAGAGCACAATTAAAGGACACAACACAAATAACCACCAACAGCCACCGAGGGCGCAGGCGCGGATTTTGGAATCCGTTGACTTCCCCCTTTTGCTACAGAACGCACGCTTGTAATCATGAAAACAAACCGTTAATTACCAAAAAAAGAACATAAACAAAAATACCGAAAAAAATTACGATCGCTAGCAGCGATCCCTTCCGGCGACGACGACGACGCGCACCCGAGACGATCCGAATGAGAGTTCGACCAATACTGAAACAAACGCGGGATCAGAAGTGAACGCAACGGCCTGAAGACTTGTATAATGCTGCTGGAAAGGCATTACAAAAACATGCACGATCAACTTGGATCGCTGAAAAGTTCACTTGAAGTTCATGAGCCACACGTGGATGAACATAAATGAATGTCGGTAGGTGAAGGTTTCATCAAGGGATATCAAACTCCGACTCACAGAAGTTCAAACGGTACCGAATCAGGCTTTGACTAAGAAGTTCTGATTTCAGCAAAATTTAGTCGTTTCTCATTGTTGATGGGTCCAACGTTCGTTTTCTAAAAGTAGAAGGTACCAAGATCGTTGCGGATGACTAGCACTTGCGTAGGCAGGATTCTCCGGAAATTCACCTCATTCTGCAGCTCTGAAAAAGTAAACAAAATTAAATCGATGTCTCACTCTCAAAACTTGTTCTTTTTCACAAACAAAAAACTTCGTTCAAGAAACGTTGACGCACGTGTTGCAAGATCGTTCACATCGCAGCGTTGTCCCAGTGGTACACACAGTTTCTTGTAACTTCTGATAAGAACGCACTGCTTGCCAGCGGAAAGCATATCGAGAGATAACGCAACGCAACAAGTGGTTGTGGTGCAACTCCATGCAGGCCTTATCACAGCCGGTCCTCCAACAGTTATAAACCCTACCGTCCAGACGCCTGCTCGACCCCGAGCCAACCCTGCTATGTTTGCTCAACTCTTGACCCGGTCTCCAACTCGAAGGATTCACGCTGCAGCCACCGTCCGCAAGCTTGTAGCAGATTCATCATCGTCAGACGACCTGTCCTCTTCCGATCTGAATGCGCGCCGTCTGGCGTGGGAGGATCCTTGGATCATTTCTCCACGCTGACGTTTCGCCACAGTGATCTGTTTACTATCTCCTGCACGCTGCGCCCGTCTCAGTGGCAAATGTCAATGTTTGTTTTGAGCGGTCTCAATTTCCACTTGTCAGAAAAGCAAGGTTTTCTGCCCAGCGCGTTGATTGCTTGGTCAACACGCGATGATTGAACGCTGATAGAGTGAAGGTCGCTGTCATCCCCGAGATGCAACAAGTAGTGGATAGCTGCGAAAAAAACATGCGCCAAACCGGGCTTTGTGTCCCATCTACGGTATGGTATTTGCTGTTCAAGAATATCCGATTGTGTCGCCGACAAACTCACTTGCCCGTAGAAGGAAACTTGCCCACAATGTTCTTGCTTTATCTTGTTCTCTTTTTGCTGCAGCGACACAGAATGTTACTTTCGATTTTCGCCTCCTCCCGGTTGACCACTTTGACAGTTTTGTGTTGTGTGTTTTCACGGCTTGCTTCGTTGCGCGTGAACTGCTCGAACGAACGCCGTCACCAACACCAGCGTCGCGTTTGAAAATAACATCACCGCCTTCTTCACGAGTCATGTCCAGCTGGAAGCTCCGATAGCGTTTCTACCCACTCAGCTCTCACAAGCAGTCGTGGCCGAGTGGTTAAGGCGTCTGACTCGAAATCAGATTCCCTCTGGGAGCGTAGGTTCGAATCCTACCGGCTGCGCACCTCTTTTTTGTCGGTTATAGCCGTGGGAGCCACAGTTGACTTCACAGCTGATCGGTAGGGGTGACATCTGTGGGAATTCCGTGCAAGTTTGCTATAATTTATGGCACAGCTTGACAGACGCTGAATCAGCTGACCGCTCGATGTCACCAATACACTCTCAACTCCAGCTGTGTTGGAGTGGGTAATTTGCATACGCTGTGTACTAGCGCCCGCCACCCACAGTTCTAATCCGGTCGGGACTAAGTTGAGTTTATGGTTTTTTCGCGTCTCCGTGCCATGATAACGTGACCGGGGAGTGCCGTCGCTGATGTCAGAAGTGGTTCGCCGGAGGCCGTCCAGCAGCTGGTGGCAAGTGCAGGTGCTTAATCGGGTGCTGCTTTGGATTGATGGTAAGTACCGCACAATAAAGCAACAAAGACGGCTACTTTGCGATTAGCGATGGCTCGCGTCAACCTTGAAATTGTAAACAAACCCGGGGCGATATCAAATTAATGCGATTTGTTTACAATCACTGCTCCTCCTCTTACCGGGGGTTCAAGTGCCTTCTCGAAGTGTCCACTTCTAAGCCGGTGCCCGGCTTAATTGAGGTTAATTTAAATCTTATTATTGCGCTGTAAAAACAAAGTGTCACTTGGGAAAGGAAATACCCCTATGGCTGGCGCGGAACAAAAACGACCCTTTTGTCAAGTCACGCCGGGGCTTTCTTCGACCCACGTCGACGGACTTCGTCCAATGACCGCTGAACTTCCTGCTCCGGGGCGATTGGTCTCAATTATGGCCAAGTGCAGCTTGTAACGCTCACAGTAGGCGTTGAGAAACGCTCAATTTGTTACAATTATGACAGCTACATGTTGTGGGAAAATGCTTGTTTTGCTTGGCGAGGTGAAAATTGGGCCACGCCAGTTACGAAAGTTACAGAATGTTGCAAAACATTGGTTTGTTTACACTTTGCTGCAGCACGATGACAACACTCTGTTGTACCCTTTTTCGGTAGTTATCTGTCACAACGGCTATTATCTGTCAACTCTTCACTATCACCATGATTTGCTTGTCTACCACTCACACCGACTCACTACTGATAATGTGCATTTACACACTTTTTGCGGCACTTTTTGTTTGTTTACACATTGCCCTGCTTTGCCGGTCCTCTTTTTGCTGTCACCCCTGTCAGCTCAACTCCCTTTTTTACCGCCTTGTCTGTGGTGGTGGTAGTCAAATCAAAACAAATTAGAGTTGCGCGTCGCGCTATCTCCGTCTTCGTAGTCCTCTTTCTGTTCTCTTTCTTCCCAACACCACACAACCATATCGCACCGAGGCACGTATCTCTTGAGCTCTTGTTTTTGTTGTTGTTGTCATTTGCCTGCTTTGACGGGTGCGGCGATGGTTCTATCCAGGCAGTTGTTGCCCCGTTGAACACGCCGCTGGACGTCGTCGTGCGGATGTGCAATTTCTGTGTAGTTTCTTGTGTAGTGACGACCCCCTCGAGGTTCGGGGAGATAGTGTCGCGGAGTCGGTCCGCGGTATAAAAGTACTAGTTCTTGGCCGGGAACGGCTGAGTTGGGAAGGAGTAGTTGGTTGGAGTAGTTGCTTTCAGTGATCCTGGAAGAAGCTGTGAGTTGGTGCAGGTCGTGAACTCGGAAGTGGGCGTTTTGTGATCATTTGATTAGCGAGTGGCGGGTATTTTGGGGAAGACGAAGAAGACTTGGTAATTTAGCTCATCGTGTTCTTAAGTAGAGTTAACAGCTGATCCTATGGCGGTTTGTCGGCGGCATGGCAGCCATGGTCCGGGTAAATATCCATTTAAATGTTAAATTTGCTGTCAATTCTATCAGTCAGTAATTAGGTTATTCGTGAGATATCTGGTTGTCTGTGAAATGTTTCGCCAATTTCTTTTGACGTGTCATATTTAAATTTGAATACATTGAGGTTGCTAATGGGTAAACAGCCGGGTAAACACAGCATTTTGTCATAACTGTTGACCGTTGAATACAAGAAGCCCGAAAATTGAATGTTTATGCATCTGAAATTGGTTTTAGCAATACTAGCACAAAACATTTGCATTTAGTTTACTGTAAAATGGACACAGACATCAAAGTAAAAGACGTTTTTCAGTTGTTATATTTATGTTTTTTTTTTGCCAGTTCAGATTATGCTTTAGTACAGCAGCACCCATTCAGACAGCATAAAACAAATACGAACAATAACAGGACATCCAGTGAGTACCTGAAGTTCTTTTGTTCAAATTAAGTAGCTTTGTCCATCAGGAACCAACTGACCGTAAATGAATCTGACGACTTTGAGAATAAATGTTTTCTGTAAAACAGGCGAATTCTGATTTCAAAAGAAAGAATCCGATTTTAAAAGAGCAATTCCAGCTCAAATCAGGTTTTTTTCTGTTACTTTTGTACCCGACCCTCGCCGATTTCAATGAAACTTTGTAGACAAGTTATCCTAGGCCTATATAAGCCATTTGTGTGTATATGGAGCCAATTGTTCTCGAAAATAACATTTGAGAAAGGCTTAAGTTATTTCAATATTTTTGTATTTTGCAATCTAATAATTACTGTATTTCGAAGCCGTTTCATCGTATATCAAAAAGTGGTTCAAGAAATTGGACGAGCTTTCTGCAAAAATACACTGAAATAAAAATATATGCCACTTCTATGAAATTTTTTGATTTATATGCTTAAAAGTCAAATTTTAGGGTGATGTCTCGATTTTTTGAGCAAATAGCCTAAGATGTTACAAAAAGACTGAAGAAGAATGCAGGATGTCTCCCCTAAAGAAATACAAAAATCATTTACTTAAACTGTTTTTTTTTTTTGAAAAATGGTCTAAACGTCAAAATTTTTAAAAGCCGATAAAGGGAGTAAATTCTCCAGACAATTTTACATAAAAATGTTAATATTATATTGACCATTGCCATATGTCCAATCCTTGGAAAGATACAGCGGTGTAAAAAATTAAAATGTCGAAAAAATAGGTTTTTGGTGGTTTTTTGGCAATTTCTATATGACAAACTTGATTTTTCAGTCTCGTAAATATTTTTACCGGAAAGCTCGTCCAATTTCCCATAAGTTTGCCCTACTCAAAAATTGGCTCCATATACACAAAAATGGCTTATATAGGCCTAGGATATTATGTCTACAAAGTTTCATTGAAATCGGTGAGGGTACAAAAGTACCAGAAAAATTCCTGATTTGAGCAGGAATTGCTCAAAAGGCACCAGGATTTTGACGCTAGTATGTGCTCGAACATTCTTAAACAATTTTATGTAGACTTTTTAAAAATTCCAGAAGAAAACAACACAAATGCTTCACTTTTTGAAATTTAAAATCTGTCCAATTGTTGATATTGGACGCTATTTTGTTTGACACTCCTGTTTGTTTTTCTCTCCGTGGCTACACAGCTTAAAAAGTAGTAATCCAGTTGCATGTAAAGGGCCTGGGTGTAAAATAAATATTGCATTATTTCATGCAATTTTATGTGATTTTACACCCTGAAATATGTAGCACTGATGTTTGGGAAACCTACTTGACCGAAATGTCAAGCTCATATATGCGTTTATCCAAATAGCTTAAAATCGGTCTGATGGCCGAGTCGGCTCAACTTTTTTTGTGTTTGCAAAAAATGTACATGCAGTGTGTAATATTAAGTGTTTATTTTGACGAAGGTGATGTGGTGTGCTTTTGCATGCGATTTTACCATCGGATTTTTTGCTGTGATATATCTCAACAACTGTTGCACCAATCTTGAATATGTCATAGGCAAATTTATAGGAGATTTTCAAATCTTTTCAAAAAACGATGCTCAGTATCGAAATTTCTGCTTAATACTTTCCGATTTAAAATGTGATTTAAAATCTTTAAATTAAATTAGTGCGTTAAATTTTCCCGGGTTTTGAATTTTCCGGGAAACGGGAAAAATATTTTTTGAATGTCCGAGAATTTCCGGGATCCCGGGAAAACAGTCATGAAATCTATGTTTTCATTATGTTTGTTATGGTTTTCAAGCTTAAAATCATAGAGTTAGCTCAACACTATTGTTATATCTTTAATTGGTGATAATCTATACTTCAATGATGACAAGGATAGTTAAAAAGAAATTAGGAATAGATTTTTTTTTTCATTTTTTCACAAACTATCGTTGAGTCACTACTACGAACTAGGAAAAGTCGGGACTACCGTTTGAATAGGTACAGGAGAATTTAGAGCAATATCTTTGGAAATCGGTGTACTATTTTTTTTTGTTCTATTCTTGTTATAGCAGAAATCAATTATAAAAATCAAAACATTATTCAAAAAATAATGTATAACCGCAGCAAATATTTTTTGAAGTGACATAAATTTTGAAAATATTTGCAACGGCCTAAATATGAGTTGTAAAACTAAATAGAAAATTATTAGAACGCTAGGCATTTTGAGGAGCTGTATACTAAAATTTTAACAATTATCCCTAAGAAGCCAAACTAATGCTGATATATGCAGAATACAAATATGAATACTGTAAAATTCTTATCGATTACTCATAGTATTCAACTGTTCACCAATTTTCACATTTATTTATTTCATTTATTCTAAGAGGTCAAAACCTACAACTTAGCCAAAGACGTCAAATTTTATTTTGTATCAAGAATTGTCAAAAACTAGTTATTTGGAGAATTGTTCATAAATTAAAATTAAAATTTCGTATTCACCCATATTTTTCGTTTGTTATGGTGATTTTAGCACACACAAAGTGAAACATTCAACATTTTCGCAAATTTTGATTTGAGTTTTTTGCTAACCTTTTGAGTTTGAAATAATATAAGTTATTTTTTTTTTTCATTTATGAGAAAACGGAATTACAAAGATTGTAATTTTTCTTATTTAATTAAAGTTGTATTTTTCTTTACGTAAACAAGCTCTTTTTTGTGTTTTTTTGTGACAAATTGGAAAAAAAATTAGGCCTAAATTTGTCATAGTAAAGACAAAATTTGTCCTGTCTTCCGTTAGAATTGGTTTAGAAATTATGTTTTATATGCTTGAATCAATTAAAAATTAAAACATTTTAGTATTTTATGTTCTATTGAACACGAACATTTTAGATTTATAGTGAATAATGAATTGAATATTGTTTTGATCACAAAATTGTTTTAGTTTTATTTTTCCAAATTCTGCCCTAGTCAATACAAACTGAGAGAAGAGAAAAAACAAGATTTTTTTAAATAATGAAATGCTTAACCCAACTCCCCTTTTCCTAAAGATTCATGTAATGTCTCTAATCTGTAGACTTTCAAACCAAAATTTGTAAAAAAATACTGAAATCCTGAGTTTTTTTTCTTTTTTTTTTTGAAGAGGTCCTATAAACATATGAAAGACTATAGTTTATAGGTCCTTTTGAAAAAACAAAACTCTACAATATTAAGAGTGATTTGCAAATAGAGCACTATTTGCAAATTATTATTAAGGAAACTATGATTTTTAGAAGTGTTTTCCTTCAAAACAAATGTTTTTTGCCTTTCTTACTAAAGAAAGGTATAGGTTTTACTTTAAGCCAGGACGTCATTTCCAGCTTCGTAAATATGTCGATTCAGCATGAATTTTAAACCGAAAAATCGCTAAAAAATCACACTGCATCGATTTTCGACGCTCTATCGATTCACCTTGATAGAACTCGTCTATCTCGAACCCTCGAATTTTGAGAAAATAAATTCCGTGGAGGTCGAGTGATGTTCGTATGTGGTAAAATTTTGCAAAATTTTGTGTCGCGCCGTTCTCAGCTCCCATAAATCCGATTTCGATTCTCCTAAATGCAGATGAAAGCTAGTGTGCTGAACCTGGGCGAGTTGCCGCGCAAATTTCGAATTATCCATCTGTTTTCGGATGCGGCCAGACTTTTCCAGAAAATACACAGTTTTCAAATGAAAATATGGTCCAATTTTTTCATTTTCATATCTTTTATTTATCTCAAAAATTGCATTTTTCGAGCTCTACAACCTCTCAAATTTTCATCCAGATTCATAATATGGTTCTGGAGTTAGAGCCGTTTGATGGACCTACCATAAGAAACAAAATCCCTAAAAAAAGGTTAAAGCCCACCTGGTGACCTTCGCCAACATTTTTCATTTCTGATTTTATTCGAAATTTCTTGCTACATTCATAGTACAGACCATGAGTGAGCATCTGAAACAAATTTGACATCGATCGGCAATCCCGATCAATTTTTAGAACGATTTACTTTTTGCCTTTCTTACTAAAGAAAGGTATAGGTTTTACTTTAAGCCAGGACGTCATTTCCAGCTTCGTAAATATGTCGATTCAGCATGAATTTTAAACCGAAAAATCGCTAAAAAATCACACTGCATCGATTTCCGACGCTTCGTCGCCAAGCCGACAAGTTGTCATGTTGAGCTTCGAATACTGGCGCGAGAATGCTGGCGCATATGTTTCGGCTCGACTTATACTCGTTCGTAGTAGCTTGTCTACCGATGTTTCCTTCAACATGTAAGATATCGTAGCTTTTCGGTTTCTTTTGCTCTGTCCGTTTTTGCATAACTGTCCAATGTTAATGCAAAAACTTTTTTGACATAGGACATTCATCCGGGTACAATCAATTTGTTTCCCGTGTGCTCCTAAAATCGCCTTTAAGTAGGCTTCATTTGTCGTGTAGTTTTATTAAACAGAGTTCATTGGATTCCAATAGGAGCTTTCGAAGCTTCTAAGCTTTATATCGTTTTCAAAGTTTTCAATGCTCGCGACGCCAATGGCTATCTACCTAAGGTATTGCGATTGAGTGTGTAGTGGTGCGGTTGTAAAAATATCTATCTCTGACTCTCTCACTTTCGTAGACGCTGAATGGCAAGCTTCCCACTGTGCGGTTAACTCGGTTTTGCTTTGCGCCTGCTTTGTTTGGTTTTTGGGCTCGTACCAAAACTAGAAAACCAAAACCGCGGTGTGTGTCGTCACTTGCGCATTGGAAGCTAAGAATTTGTACGATTAAGAATATTCGATAGGTGAAAATTGTGTTTTCAATTTCTTTTAGAAAACACATCATTAATAATACCTTGCTTTCATCATAAGATTTTTTGTATCAAGTCGATGTTGTGAATTGAGAGAAGTTATATTCTTTTGTAAGAAAGGCTCTATCTCACCCCTGGTGGGATTAAATCGGGTTTTTAGCAGTATTTTATGGTCTCCTTGTGTGTATAAGTAATAATTTTTTCGAAGAGTAAAGGTGCCAAAAACATGATTTGAGTGAGTTGAGGCGCATTCGTATAGAAATACGATGTCTAGGGCGTCCAATTTTCCAGGGTTTTGAATTTCCCGGGAAACGGGAAAAATATTTTTTAAATCCCGGGTTCTCCCGCACTATGGGGTATTTCCATATAAGCGAGCGGCCAAAAATTTTTTTTTTGCTTTTTTTGTGACTTTTTTGTGTTGTTTGTACTTAGTATAATGAAAACAAATGAATTTTGATATTTTTCCAAAAAAAAAGTTTAATTTTCGATTTTTTCATATATTTGAGGCCACATGCATTAAAGTGGTGAATTTTAATATTCTTGCTCTGTCTATTTGATGCCCGGAATGGCGGTTTATGCTATGTTAAAGTTTCTGATTTCCGTTCAATCTCCCTCCCCTTCTTCTTGAGTTAAAATCCACCTCTCTTTGAAGACCCTCCCCCCCCTCCCCCTCCAATTAAAATTTTATTTTTGCGGTGTTTTAGAATTCTAGACGGTTTATTTTATGGAACATTGTATGGATTCTCGTCCACGTTTTTTGTTGATCCACTTTCACAATTAACGTTTTCCACGATAAATTCTTCTAAATCAAAATCACTATGTAACCGATTGTCGTTAGATTACTTAAAATATGAACTTCTTCTATGGGATTTTGTATACCTCGTTTTGAAGCTACAGAACAACATGCGTAGTTTTTCCTCTGTGGTTTTTCCCTGAGTTGATCATGTGATGGTTCTGCAATGTTGTAATTCTTACAAATATACTCGAAAGCAGTTCTCACGTTTTCAGAATAGTGCTTCGTTATATCGTACAGGGACACTACGGTATTATTATCCATACTTTCAAAAGAACACAACAACGAACTGATATGAATATTCGACGAATCGTTTCTGTAAAATACTTAGAATAGGAATTTCTAATTTTATTAAACGTACTTAGGGTACCAACAAAGTCATGAATATCAAATCAATTTCAAAACATACATAGCAGGTACGTCATTTCTGCCTCCGCAGGTAAATAATGTGATTTTAACCAAGCGTATACGCGAAATCATTAATTTTCTTGCATGAATCAAAATGTTCAAAATGGCATAACTCAAAAAGTGCACATAAGTGCACTTTGAAATTTGGAGACAAGTTAGGACATGGTTCAAATTTTAAGCTGCAAAATTTTCAGATCGCACAAATGCACACAAAAAAAGTACTCCATTAACAAAGTTGAAAAAAACTAAATTTTGAATAAAAATCCATCTTTTTTTATTTTTATTATTTTTTTAGCCTGTAAAAGTGTGTTTTGTAAAATGTTATTGAAAAGTTGAATCAATTACCTTTCTGAATATATATAATGATGCAGGAAAAAATACATAAACAGCTACACAGTACAACTATGAAAAATAATCATATTTTTGTCAAAAAACATGTTTTTTCTTACCATTTTCGCCTTTGAAGGTCTGCAATTCAGTGAATTTTGAACCTACAACTTTCAAACTCCGGATTTTTCTTAGTTAGAATGTTTATTTTCGAAAAAAAAATACCAAAAAAATAATTAGAGTATGTCGGTTTTTCGATTTATGGCCGCCTGAAACCCCATAGTGTCCCGGGATCTTGGAAAATTTTGGAAACAGTCCCAAATTCCATGTTTTTATTTTATTTGTTCTATTTTGTATGCTTAAAATCAAAGAATTAGCTCAATACTATTAATTGGTGATAATCTACACTTCAATCTAAACAAGAATAGCAGTTTTTAGAAAGCTTTAAAAAAAATTGTTTTAATTTTTGTTCTTTGTTTTACTTTGGATTATAAATGAAACACATGACATGACTAAAAAAAGCTTTATGTTTTTTTAAACAGCGCCGACACCAAATAAAGTGATACCAGTCAATGTAAATTCTAGATAAATTAAAAATTTCATGTTTTATGTAAAATATATTTTAAAAATTATCTTTAAATCACTACCTCCAACTTGAGAAAATCAAGACAAAAGTCTGAATAGGTATAGGAGAAAAATCGATTTTTTTTTGCAAAAAATGGCTTAAACAGCTGTCTTACTTTGTTACCTTTGTCCTGATGTTCTCCAGGTGGCGGTGTTTGATTAAGAAAATATAAAATTAAATAGAAAATATGTGAAGCGCTAGATATTTTCTGGAGTTCTAAACTAAAATTTTAACAATTTCCCGTAATATGCCAAACTAATGCTGATATTATGCCGAATACAATTTTGATTGCTTTATAATTCTTATCGATTATTTATTAAGTTTTCGAATGTTTATCTATTTCTATATCCCAATCAGAACTTCCAGGCCAAAATTAGTTTTTTCTCCATTTCGGGAATTCCCGGGACAAGATATGAAAAATCCCGGGAACTTTGTCCCGGGTATTCCCGGAATGGACGCACTAACAATGTCCCATTCCCGAGGGTCCCGGAGCACCAACACTTATTAGCATGCTGATCCAAACCAGTAATTGCCTAAAATCAAATCTCGGAGCGTATGGTGGGGTGTCCGCACGCTTCTTCCTCCCATGTAGTTTAAAGATTGCGTTGTTGTTTGAACACTCCGTGCTCATACTCAACCCACTTCAACCAATCATCTCTGTGGAAAACTTTGCGCAGTAGGCCTGGCCGCTTTAACGTGGGTGATGTTTCAATCCATTATATTGCTATGGCGCACTACAAATGTTAATGAATGACAAGAAGAAGGCTTGGCGTTATCTAACCTAAGGCTTTCTAACCTGTGAAAGATTGGCTACGCTAGAGTTTGATTAGGTTAGATTAGATCAGTGGAGGTGGAAGCTGCCTAAGATCGAGTCCTAAAATAATTTTAGTCCAACATTGACATACGAGATGATGGGCCTATCTTCTACACGCCAAAAGTAAAAAAAACAAACAAAATATTTAAAAGAGGTAGAAGAGTAATGAATTATAAGGTGAGATTTTGATGAGTACACCCTGGTGCCTGTATTAGAACTCAATTAATTAATTAGTTTTTACTCGAAGCATCAACCGGGGGTGCGTGTATTATTTTACCAGTAATGATGATGTTGATTGTTATCTGGGAACTCGATTAGTGCGCTGGCACACAGTATAGTAGTACTACACTTGGGAACATTCTCATTGAGTACAATTAATTCCGTATGGTGTCGAGTAAAACATGACAAATCAAATTCTCATCATGGGAATTGGGTAATTCTCCGCCAACTCACACAGCAGTTGCCCCGACCCCTCTTCGATTTGCGTGAAACTTTGTCCTAAGGGGTAACTTTTGTCCCTGATCACGAATCCGAGGTCCGTTTTTTGATATCTCGTGACGGAGGGGCGGTACGACCCCTTCCATTTTTGAACATGTGAAAAAAGAGGTGTTTTTCAATAATTTGCAGCCTGAAACGGTGATGAGATAGAAATTTGGTGTCAAAAGGACTTTTGTGTAAAATTAGACGCCCGATTTGATGGCGTACTCAGAATTCCGAATAAACGTATTTTTCATCGAAAAAAAAAACACTAAAAAGTTTTAAAAATTCTCCCATTTTCCGTTACTCGACTGTAAAAAATTTTGGAACATGTCATTTTATGGGAAATTTAATGTACTTTTCGAATCTACATTGTCCCAGAAGGGTCATTTTTTCATTTAGAACTAAATTTTTCATTTTAAAATTTCGTGTTTTTTCTAACTTTGCAGGATTATTTTTTAGAGTGTAACAATGTTCAACAAAATTGTAGAGCAGACAATTACAAAAATTTTGATATATAGACATAAGGGGTTTGCTTGTAAACATCACGAGTTATCGCGATTTTACGAAAAAAAGTTTTGAAAAAGTTGGTCGTCATCGATAATGGCCATTCATGGTCACCCGCGACAGACACGGACGACGAAACAAAGAGAAACGCAAAAAGTAACTTTTTCAAAACTTTTTTTCGTAAAATCGCGATAACTCGTGATGTTTATAAGCAAACCCCTTATGTCTATATATCAATTTTTTGTAATTGTCTGCTCTACAACTTTGTTGAACATTGTTACACTCTAAAAAATAACCCTGCAAAGTTAGAAAAAACACGAAATTTTAAAATGAAAAATTTTGTTCTAAATGAAAAAATGACCCTTCTGGGACAATGTAGATTCGAAAAGTACATTAAATTTCCCACAAAATGACATGTTCCAAAATTTTTTACATTAGAGTAACGGAAACTGGGAGAATTTTTAAAACTTTTTTAGTGTTTTTTTCGATGAAAAATACGTTTATTCGGAATTCTGAGTACGCCATCAAATCGGGCGTCTAATTTTACACAAAAGTCCCTTTGACACCAAATTTCTATCTCATCACCGTTTCAGGCTGCAAATTATTGAAAAACACCTCTTTTTTCACATGTTCAAAAATGGAAGGGGTCGTACCGCCCCTCCGTCACGAGATATCAAAAAACGGACCTCGGATTCGTGATCAGGGACAAAAGTTACCCCTTAGGACAAAGTTTCACGCAGATCGAAGAGGGGTCGGGGCAACTTTTCCCGATTTCGTGTGAGTTGGTAGAGAATTACCCAATTATAAACTCACCTTAGTTTTTTTTTTTCAGCAAGCTGGACTGCGATGTCAATGATGATTATGTGAAGGTTTTATTGATTTTATTCTACTTCAAGGCTCTTCAAGTTTTCCATTGAAAAAGGTCAGGGCCGATTTTGCTCAACTACAATTGGTGCAAACTTATCATTTTATGCAGCCTGTCAGAGCTTGCGCACCGTATTTCAAGCTATCTGGCCAATATTAACAGCACTCCAAATTATAGGCCACAGCTTACTGATGACGCTGCAGCTGATGCAACACGTCCGTTATCAAAGTGGGAAAAGATTTATCAATCGATATCGATCCAGAGTGTGGTGGGCTTTGCGCGGTATCACAGTTTAGCAATCTCAGGCCAAACTCCTAAGTACATCAGTATGTATGAGTTCTGAACAAAGACACTCAAAGCCGATGCGCGTGAGGCTACAAAAAACGCCGATAGATAAGAATTTCAAGTATTTCTCGAGACTCCGGGGTCTACCAATGTAGGTGCTTGCCGAACGCGCCACCACCGTCGACATCGTTATCAACCAGACCAGTCAGGGGTTCTGAGGGGTAATTTTCCTTATATTTTTTGTTTTTTGTAACTATTTTTAAAATTATGTATTTTTTTCTTTCAAATAATTAATTAATAAATAAACTTTAAAATATTCAAAATTTTTGATGTTCTCACAGAAAAACAGTTTAAGAACCTCTGCCCTAACTGCTCCCAAAGTTTTGTCACCGCCACGGTTAGGTCAACGTCGCCGTTGAACCCTTCCCGCGGGGTGCATCCAACTCAGCACGTGGCTTAGTGTAATCTCAGTCCCTCAGAGCTCTGACCCAGTTTAAGCCATGAACAGTGAACGCAGTTCGATTCCCCGCCTGGAACACGGCGGAGGACAGCACCCATTACAGGCGTACTCAAGTCGCTTACACTACGCCGCTCGCGTAGTTGTGCTCTGATAACAAACTTCAAGTCGAGGTGACTTTCGTGTTTGCACGATAGATAAAAAATACACCTGTGTACGGCCGTTCTAATCGCCGCTCGTTCGACCATCGTTCCCGATCATCATCGGCAGTTGTTGGCTAGTACGGCGTCGCGACGCGTTGGTTTTTTCTTTTCGAGGAGAAAGCTGGTGTCTACCGCGAGGTGATCCTGAACGTCGCGATGATCGCCGAGATGGAGACGACGCGGCTGCTGGAACAGCAACAGAAGCAGCAACGAAATCGGCGGAGACGGTACGAGAAACTCCGCGAGATTCGTCACAACCACAACATGAGACTGCTGGTGTCGCTGCTGATCGGTAAGGGAGTCCGAGACTGTAATTAAAAGTGCATTGCTTGGAGCCACGTGGCTGAGAATTTGTTCTAACGTGAATGCGGCAATTACAGCAGTTTAGTGTGTTCAAGATCGGGCAAGGAGTTCTACTCTGCTCCCAACGAATACAACCAAAATCACGGAGCGTATGATGGTGTGTTGTTCGAACACTTAGTGCTCAAACTCAACCCAATTACGAGTCATCTCTGCGATACGGCTTTACGCAGTAGGCCTGGCCGCTTTAACGCTTGTGATGTTTCAATGCATTCTAAGGCAATGGCGCACTACAAATGTTAATAAATGACAAGAAGAGTGCTAGGCGTCATCTAACCTAAGGCACTCTCCAGGATCCCTTCGAAAAATTGGCTGTGCTAGGGTCTGATTAGATTAGATTAGATTAGATTTGGTTCACCCATACAAATCTCCATAATAGGTAGGCAGCTTTCCATACAAAAATGGTACGTATATATTCGAACATCTGTAAAGGAACACTTTTAAAGGAAGTGGCGAATGACCTCTCTAGGTTAAAGTTGCGTGAATAAAATAAACAACAACTTTTAAAGGAATTTTCCGATCAATTCGGTGTCTTTGGCAAAATTGTAGGTATTGATGAGGACTGTTCAGAAAAAGTAGTTGAAGGAAAAAAAATCTTATCGATTTATTATTAATTTTTTTTTACAAAAACACAATTTCCCATAATTGATATTTCTGATTTTTTTTTGTTTTAAGGGACAATAACCCACAATTTTTGAGCCATAGAGAAGTATGGTCAAAAAAATTGCCGCCAATTTAGGATTTTTTGAAAAAAATGGTAATTTCAGAGAAAATAAAATTTATGTCATATTTTTTTTATGTTAATTTTTTTTATATTAATATTTTAGCTTAATATTTCTGTTTTAAAATTAAATATTTTTTACTGCAAGTATTTGAAAACTTTGAGTTGTGATTTCATGAAATAATGTTTTAATTGAAAAAGCACGAGAAGATAGATCATTAAGCAAAAAATAATGATTATATATTTTTTCACAAGCGGAAACTTGTTAAAATTGTTCTGGGAAAAGTTATTTGCCGTGAAAAACATAATTTTTGCATTTTTTTTTATTTCAGCTTTATCTGGCAATGTTTATACTCACACTCATTTGGTTCATTAAAGTTGCTTTTCAATACAATTTGGTTGCAAAATATTAATAAGAAGCAGGATCAGAATATTTTCGATAAATTTCAAAATTTCCCGGGAAATTGGATGAAAATTTCCCGTTTCCATGGAATTTTGTATCCCCGGGATATTGGATGCTCTAGAGAAACCTTGTTTGGCAAACCTGAAATTGGACTAACATTCTTAAAATTTGGGATATGTTTTATTTAGAGCGAACAAGTTTTAATAATTTATTTTTTTGCTTTGCAAAAGTTGGAATCAAATTCAAAACTTTTTGGAGAAATTTTTGTTTTTATGATTAAAATATTTTTTCTTTAAGCAAATCTGAACAATCATACATAAAGCATAAACAATGATGGGACCAGGGATGCCACATGATTTTTTAAAATGTCTGTGAAAAAGTCTGTGTATGTCTGTGTCTTTGTCTAAAATTCAAATAAATCAATTTACAGTCATAGAAATAACTCAAAAATTGTGTTTTTAAGCATTAAGCAAATAAGTTTCGATTGATATTTTAACAAAATAACAATTTAATAAAGTTTTTAAAAAGTCTGTGTACCTCAAAAAATGTCTGACACGAGCTCAAATGTCTGTGAAACACAGACAAATCTGTGTATCTGGCATCCCTGGATGGGACCATCCACAAACCACGTGGACACTTTTTTGTATTACTTGGGCAAATAACAGGGACCAAAATGTGCCCTTGGTTGCCCAGTAATAGATGGTAAAATACTATAAAATCATACCAAAGTCTTGTCATGCAAAGTATTTGGTTATCCCGAATTAGAGAAATTTCAACGATTTTAGCGCAAAATTAATTAATTTGTCAACATTGGTCATAATTTTCCCATTCAGAGGAATTTGATAAAACACTATAATACCAAAAGAATACCAAAATGTGGTGTTCGAACATTGGCAAAATCTGCAATTTTGCGATATCAAAACAAAACCTTAAATTGGTATGATACCACACTTCGCTCTTGCATAATCCTTGAGACAAATTTTAAATGGTCCAGAAATACAAAAATTTGGTATTGATACCAGAGAAAGGTATTATTAAGCATTTCCCTTGTTATTTACCCATGCTCGGGATGTTACGAAATAAAAGTTTCAGATGATATTGGAAAAAATTGGAAAAAAAAATATGAGAAACCTGAAACAAAATTAAAAAGCGGTTGTTTTTTTTAACACGCAAAGTATATACGCAAATAGGCAAAAAATCATGTAAAACATGCCTAAAGTTATCAATAAAAAACAAAAAATCGGCAGGTATATGCAACGTTATTATGGTTTCGTTTGAGAAACCTGCCAAAAGTGTATGGAATTTCGTAATTTTTGTTTTCATGGAATAAACATACTTTTTGCCAAGTTATTTAAAAACGTGGGTTTAATTGAAAACCTAGATGTATGGATAACAAAAGATCGGAAATGTAACATAGGTTGACTTGTGAATTGTGAACCGGTTCGAATGCCGGCGGATTTTCCGACGACGTAATTCCGGGTTGGTACGAAAATCCAACGAAAAATCTATTATATCGATACAAAGACCCCCAAAACGGTGTTAAAATGTTTATTTAGCAATTCTATGGTCATATATTGACATTTAGATAAATTGAAAGTTTGCAAAATTAAGTTTAGATAAGTTTCATATAAAATTTCCAGAGTTATACAAACTTTTAAACCAAGTATTTAGTAAACTTAATATTCAATCCAAATTATTTTTTCAATCAGTCAAGGATGCCTATTTGGAGTTGGGAGACGGGATTTATGGTGATTTGTTATCAAATAACTTTATTTATGTTAATTTTTCGAAAGGTGTACAAACTTTGGTTGCACCCTTTTTGATTTCTGTAATAGTATTTGTTATATAACTTTTTATAGAAATCATCTTTTCATGAGCTTTTTGTAGCAAAATGTTTGGCATGAGTTTCTGAACAAAACGTCATACTAGGTTTCAGTAAAATTTTAAATTGTTCACATGTTTCATCACAAAATGTGTATAGTGCCCAAGGGTGTAAATACTTTTTTTACATACTGTATAACAATTCTTAAATGAATAATTGCATAAAGAAAATTAAGTAAAATTTTTTCAGGTAAAAAACTATCAGTTTTGTCGATTTTCGAAACCATTTTAAATAAAAATCATTGCTTCGCTCCATTTCAACCGATTTTAGCTGTCTTTAGAAGTAAACAAAAGTGTGTAGTTGGCCTCTTAAGAAAAAATATTAAGGGGTTCGAAAAATCTAGCTTAAAATATGAAAAAAGTCTTATGAAAACTTCAATTTTTTTTTTCGTTTTGACCAAAGATAAAATATATCGGATTCCTCGGGAAATTTCACGGAACATACTCAAAAATTGGTGAGGTTCATTAACAGGGTCCCGAGATATGAATTTTTGGAAATAATAACTGGGTTTTTCAAAGCGTCGCGCGCACGAACGAGAAAACGACGATAACGGAAAACACATTTTTGCCTTCCTCGCCTTACTGAGGAAAGGCTATAAAATCACTCGAAAAATGAACTTCTTAATAGGAGCTAGACCCACCTTCACGTATACATATCGACTCAGATTAAAAAACTGAACAAATATCTGTGTGTTTGTTTCGATGTGGATGTGTGCACGGAAATATTCTCACTCAATTATCTCAGCACTGGATGAACCGATTTGGACCGTTTTCCAACGAGCCCACAACATCGATGATCTGATAACCCGAAGGCTTCACATCCTGTGGTGTGTTAAGTAAAGATTTTTCACTAAAATTGCGATAGCTTTGAAATTTTAGCGATGACCTATACATTTTTAGATACCAAAAGTTTCTTCCTTCAATAACGACAATTTGAGTGCCCAAACATGTGTAGGCCGGTAAGTTACATACGACCTTTTCAAATGTTAGGCTAGATTTTTGAAACACTTAACAATTTTTCTTTAAAAAAAGCGAAAAACCTTTTGTTTGCGTATAAGACAGATAAAATCGGTTGAAATTGCACAGATTTCACTTCTCTCTGATACTATTCTGCGCATGCAATCAACATATTTTTTAAACTTCGAAAATAATACCATCAAAAATTTAGTTTTTTTCAACTGAAATTGATCTATTAAATCGTAAACATTTCTGTCTGTACCAGAAATGGCTTCAGAAACCATATCAGCAATCTTAGTTGTGTTTATCCAGCCTGTTTTTTTGCAGACTACAAACAGTTACATTGTATTAATTATTGAGAAATGTTGCTACAAATGACTGGAGGGGACCTCCCCTAACGCTAATCCACTCAATAAAGTCAAAATTTTAATCAAATAAACACGCACTGCTCGGAACCCCGTCAACGGTCAGTATGTATAGTCGTCTTAACGAATATCGGCAATGTTTGTCCAACCAATAAAGGTTTCCGCGAGGCTCATTCGCGCCGTTGCGGCCCACTGGCGGGTGATAATGTTGTAAACATTCCCCCCACAGACCGGGCGTTCGTCACCAGGCTAATGCCATCCGATGTTGATGCTGCTTTGCGTGTATGCTAAGTAGAAAGGTGGTGCGGTTGTGGGGTGAGTAACTCATTCACTCTGGGGTTCGATCGGTGATAGGGTGGCACAGTGGAATCGTCTGATGGAAGAATAGAAAATGTTATACTATGAGGTTGTATGAGAAACAATAGAGTTGTCCAAATTTCATAAGCACAGCAATTTTTCAGTTCCTTTTAGGTCCAAAACAACTTCCCAAGATTTTTAAACGATTGGTTGAGTCCCCACTTTGTGCAAAGCGATTTAATTTTATAAGGAAATTTGTATGGAAATAATCATTTTTTTTAATCCAGCGCGAAACGCTATACTAAAACCGGATTCATGCCTCGGTTTTGCACTGTCCCGGTTTTGATTCGTTCAGCTGCCTCGGTTAAGGGGTTATATATATGTAAATCGGCAAAAATGTCAGAGGTTGGTTTGAGCACACACATAAACTTTTTTCAAAATTTGTTTTCAGGGCATTAAAAAATACATTTCCATCTATTAACAATTTGAAGACATTTGGTTGTATCTTTGCCGAGATATAGCTATTTGAAGTAAGCAGTTTCAAAAAACGGGTGCCACGATATCTCAACATTGCTTCGACCAAATCGGCTCAAAATTTTGGTGAAAACTCGTTAAACCGGTCCCGTGTGCATGACGGAGGCCGATTTTCAAAAAGATTGTTAAAAAAAAGATAAAAATATTTATCTGTTTTTCATATAAAAAATCGCCAGTTTTTGTTTTTGTATTTTTTGAAAATTCAAAATTTTGAAATCGGGCTTCGTCATGCACACGGGACATATCTTGGGAGTCTTCACCCAAAATTTCAGCCAATTTGGTCCGTCCCATCTCGAGATATCGTGGCACCCGTAAATCAACTTGGTGTTCAGAGAAAAACGCTCTAAAAGTTTGACAGCTCGCTTTGCGCATGGCAAAATTCTGAGCTTAAATCGTCTCTAACTCAGTTAAATCATGAAATATCTTCATGAAACTTTCAGGATTAATTGAAAATCATCTTTTAAGTTGATTTGATAAAATTTCTGTAATATGAAATTTTGTGATTTTCTACATGTATGTAACCCCTTAAGCACGGTCCAGTGCTTAACTGAAGCACAGAGCTTATGGGATTTTGGCTATATGGGAGACATTGGCTTTAATCGTATGAAAAATCACGCAAACATCAAAAAATATAGTGTTTTGGAATCGGGATGATGTCAGCTATCCATTAAGATTATAACTTCATGAAAATTTTCACAAAAATACGTATTTTTCCTGTATTTTGAAAACGCAATGTTTCTCGAAAAAATATTAAAAATTATTGTTATTGCAATATGGGTTTCAAATGATTGGATTTTTTTTTTCACACATTTCGAATGTAAAATCATGTCTTTAGAAAACACTCAAAATTTTCAAAAAAACTACGTTTTTTTGAAAAAAAAAAATACTCAAAATTTCAGTTTTTACAATAAAAAAATCAAAATCAAACCATCCACATTAACGACTCCCGGGTCTTTTGTGGTCTCTATTGCAAGTTTCTGCTCGAACCTAGAAGTCCAAAGGCTTGAATGGGGAGAGCACCCAAACCTCTTTTTACTCCAAGGAACCTTCCACCCCACCCAAGTAACCATCCAGCACTAAAACATGGTCACTGTCCAGCACTGAAAGCGCATTTACAGCTGTGAGTAAAAGCTGAGAAGCTTTGAAAACAGCACTAACAGCTACTTCAGTGCTGAATAATGACCGAGTTTGGACTTTACTCGGCTGTTTTAGTGCTGGCCCCTACTGTTGTTGTCCACCCCTGCAGAAAATGTCAAAAAAATGAGAGACAAAAATATTGCTCTCCCTCCTCCTTCTGCACGCTCCTCTCCATTCTATTTTGGTATTGCTTTTGTTTCTGCTTTATCGACTCAGCTGACCGTGACGGAAATTCTATTTTTAGTTGGTAGATGTGATGTCACATGTTGGAAATTGCTGCCGTAGATTGATGATTCCTGCGCCCGTGCCACCACGCCTAAATTAGAGGTGTAGCTTTCAATTAAACTTTTGCAGCATTGGATCAATCGAGCTATCAATATTGGCTGTAAATGAATGACGATTCACCACTTCGGAAGAGTTTTACTTCTGATTTTACTTCATTTTTCTTTGTATAAATAAAAAAAACATAAACAGTAAATTTTACTATCATTTATTACACTACAATAGATACGATTCGATCGTCACTACCGTGGTCACTACATCCCAATCCTGTGCTGGGTCCCAGGAACTCCACGAACGTTACACACCTGAAATCGGCTTTGCAAATCCGGAATCTCCAGCCTTGAAATCGCACCATTCCTGTTTGGCCTATAAATTCGTGAACTACGGAATGGCCGCAGTAAGAGCTGGAACATCTTTTAGCACCCATTTCCTGAAAGAATTCATTGAATTGTTATGCTCAAATAATCGAAATTAAGACAGTTTTATACTTACGAGAATGAAGCAAGTCCGCTTGCACTTTTCGCTCTGTTTATTTTTTATACCATGAGGAAGCGAGACACAAACATCTTGTTTTTTTTATATTCTCACACTCTCTCTTTCACTCTTCTCTCATAATGATAAAAGAGTTGCCAGTTTGGTGAAATACAGCTTGGCAGTGTTGCTAGTGGTGGCACTAAACCAGCAATTAGTCAGCATTGCATAGTGCAGTTGAATACGTGCAGATTTGCACTAGCAACTGCTGTTTTGTGACTGATTAGCAATGGAATGCCAAACTACTGCTGATTTATGACTTTTTTTAGTGCTGGATGGTTACTTGGGCAGTGTTTGAACTGGCGACCTTTGGATTGCGAGTCCAACCGCCGCCAGCGATTCCACCGGAGTAGGCTTGCGTTTTTACAATATGGGTATCAAATGATCGAGATTTTTTCATACATTTCGAATGTAATAACAACATTTTTTGAAAATACTGAAATCTGCACATAACTACGTATTTTCGAAAAAAATACTCAAAATTTCAGTTTTAACAATATGAGTATCAAACGATCAGGATTTTTTCATACATTTTGAATGTAATAGCAACATTTTTTGAAAATACTCAAAATTTTCACAAAACTACGTATTTTCGAAAAAAAAATACTCAAAATTTCAGTTTTCACAATATACATTTCGATTGTTATAATAACATTTTTGGAAATACTCAAAATTTTCACAAAACTACTCACAAATGTTTGAAAAAACCCGATCGTTTGATACCCATATTGTAAAAACTGATTTTTTTAAATATTTTTTCGAAATACGTAGTTTTGTGAAATTTTTTAATATTTTCAAAAAAGTTGTTATTACATTCGAAATGTATGAAAAAATCCCGATCGTTTGATACCCACATTGTAAAAACGGAAACTTTGAGAACTTTTTCGAAATTACGTAGTTTTGTGATTTTTTTTAGTATTTTCAAAAAATGTTGTTATTTCATTCGAAATGTAAGAATTTTTGTATTGTAAATTGTAAAAACGGAAATTTTGAGTACTTTTCCGAAAATACGTAGTTTTGTGAAAATTTTGAGTATTTTCAAAAAATGTTGTTATTACATTCGAAATGTATGAAAAAATCCTGATCGTTTGATACCCTTATTGTAAAATTTGAAATTTTGTGTATTTTTTTCGAAAATACGTAGTTTTGTGAAATTTTTTAGCATTTCCAAAAAATGTTGTTATTACATTCGAAATTTATAAAAAAAATCTAGATCATTTGATACCCATATTGCAATAACAATATATTTTTGGTTTCTCTAGAGCAGCTATTCTCAACCTTCTTCTACGCCGGTACCCCCTGCCATGTAAATCAAGTAGGCCCGGTACCCCCGTTGAGAATCGCTGCTCTAGAGAAAAAAAAACAGCATTTTCAAAATACAGGAAACATACGTATTTTTGTAAAAAAAAAAATCATGAAATTATAATTTTAATGGATAGCAGACATCATCCCGATTCCAAAACACTATATTTTTTTGATGTTTGCATGATTTTTCATACGATTATAGCCAATGTAATTTAAATCATTTTCAACGTATTTAAATTTGTTTGAAAATATTTTCAATTCCACTAAATTTTCGATTTACGTGACCGCAAAAAGTTTTTTTACATTTTTTTAAATTTTTCTTCTTATTTCGGCCAAGCTTCGACTAAAAATAAAAATTATCCCTCAAGTTTTTTTTTAAAGGTCCAATAAACCAAATTTTCAGTTTTTGCTTTTTGGATGTTTTTTAATACCCCTGACTCAAGGCGATTTCAAAAACACCCAAAAAGCAAAAACTGGAAATTTGTTTTATTGGACCTTTTTAAAAAAAAACTCCAGATTTTTTTTAAAGATTCAAAAAGACACTCGAAAAAATTTCAGGCGAATTTTTGGATGTAACTTTTTTGCGAAATTTTGGTAAGGCCATTGAGCAATTCCAGCTCAAATCAGGAATTTTTCTGGTTCTTTTGTACCTGACCCTCTCCGATTTCAATGAAACTTTTTAGATATTGTGACGTGAATACAAAGAGACGAGTTTGTTTGTATTCACTTGGTATTCACAGTAATGCATTCTGCTAAAACGCTCAACCAAACCACAATTTTTAGATATGTTATCCTAGGCCTATATAAGCAATTTTTGTGTATATGGAGCTAGTTGCACTCGATAATGGCATTTGAGAAGGGCGTAAGTTATTTAAATATTTTTGTATTTTTTGTAATTAAATATTGCTGTATCTCGAAGCCATCGTATCAAAACGTGGTCATTCACTAAAACAGTTTTTTTACAAAGTGATCTAAACGTCAAAATTTTCAAAAACCGATAGTAAAATCGATTCCCCAGACAATTTTACATAAAACTTTTACATTTATTTACATAAAACATTTTACATGCACAGTAAAATTTACTGAATTCTGCACAACTGAAATTTTCAGTGAGCGAAAATTCACTAAAATTTCAGCAAAGTTTGACAGCATCATAAAAATTTAAACTGTAATTCAGCGAAAAACTTACTGAGAATATTCACTAAAAACGAACTTCAGAATTTGATGTGTAGGAATTGGTTATGTGGAGTAGCCAACCTTGGTGAGTTGTAACAACCGTTTGCATTGTTATTTGAATTCTTTGTGTGTGAGTGTTTTTTTCTATCGAGTTAGGCCGTTGCAAATATTTTTCAAAGTTTATGTCGCCCCCCCCCCTCCTTCATAATTGGTCCGAAAAATCAGAGGGCAAAAAAATATTTTTCAAAGAAATATCAAAATTTCAATGGAAATAGAAGTCTAATCAACTGAGAACAATCTCAAATGCATTTTTCTGCATTGATAATCATATTTAACATGTTTGGACTCGTTCAAAAATATTTTGAACTTTAATGAAATTACAATGAACAGCACCGCAAAAACTTTTTTTTTTTCGCAAAAATAAAATTTTCGTCAGTATTTAGAAATTTTGGAAATCAATGATTGCAAACAATTGGACAGGTGTATGATGCATTTTAAAACTCTTTTTGCATTCAAATGTTGGTACCGTGGCCTGTAATTTCAATTTTTAGCTTTTTTTATTTTTGTTCAATCCCATCTTCGCAATACAGGGGTCGGCGCGTTTTGACAAAAAATGGCTGATCTCATCAAATCAGTAATGTGGCTTCTTCATCCGCTTATCTTCCTTCTCCGATGGTGACTTCCTTGTTCAGTCCAGTTCACCCGTTTTATTTAAACTATGTAAAGCAATAATCAGCATTCTATTGAAAAAAAAAGTTTTAATTTATGTTTTTGGCGTCCGCCAAACAATTTCAACAATTCCACATCAAGTCACGCATAGACATCGAATCAATAATACTCTTAACTGGATTTTATTTCCTTTAAATTACATTTTTTTAAAGTATTTTTCTTCTATTTTTACATCAAATTTTACCCACTTTTAATCCCTCCAACAATCCACCATGCGACTCCACCGCAGCTGCTTCTCCCCCAGTACAGGCTTCAAACGTAAACCGCCACACACATTTTTTCCAATACACAGCCGGCATTCTAAGGCCTCCCCCTCTCTTGCTCGATAGATTTCCATCGACTGATGGTAAACCACTCAGCCAGTCACCCATCTTAGTAGTCAGTTTCAGTTCTAGTCAGTCACTCGCGGCGCGCGGTAGAATTATGCTACCAATCGCAGCAGTCGTTGCACCAAGTCAACTTGAGAGGATTTCGCGCGTTCAACAGCATCGACGGCCACGTGGAGTACCTGCTGGAGGTCGACCATGCTGCCGTTGTTCAAGTTCAGGGCACTCAAGTTAGCAAGTCGATTCTGTCAACTTAGCATAGTTCCTCTTCGGATTAGAACAACTTTTTGGTACCAACCGAGTGCAGTGTGTTATTGATTTGTAGGTCGTCGCGCGGACCAAAGATTGCGGTTGCGGTCCACGTGGTTGGTCGGCGCGGAATTAGGCGGCTGGTGATGAAGCCATTAGCCGCCGTCTGGGGAATGGTTCGCCGGCGGCCACGCAGGATGGCCGCACTTTCAGGTGTGTAGGATTGGGGTATGACCCCACTTTTTTTGGGCGGGGACGAAACACTTTAAGGTGCAAGGTCAAGCGTTAAGGTGCGTGAGGCAAAGCAAACATAATGTGACGAAACATTAAAATTTAATGTGATTACATGGGTTTTGCTGTGAATTGTGGTGATAAAAATGTGTGACACGAAGAGGAGGGGCCCTTGACAGGTTGGAAGAGGGAGGGCGAGAGGAGTTTGCCCTTATCAGTGAAATTGTATCGAACAGTTGATTCTAGGGAAATGTAGCGTAGTGGGAAAAAAGGGATGACGCAGTGTGAATCAGTGAAGGAAGTTTCACCCCTCGATTAAACACAATGTTTGATGAATGATGTCTGGCTGCGTGTTTGTTTTGGGGCGAAGGTGTTAAAAAGAATATGATTTGAGTGCATAAGTGATCCTAAATAATTGGAAATTCACCCTCTACTGACGATAAACGTTTTTTCCTTCTTTAATTTTTGTTTTCTAATATTGAAGATGAGCAACTAGTAATGTTTTTGCAAATAATCATTCCTCCATCCATGGTTTGATATCATACCAAACATATTTCGTAAAAAAAGAGTAAAATTTCGTGACGTTGCAACGCCGAAATATGTCATTTGAATTTTTTGTTTAAGGCCAAAGAAATATTTTAAAATCTGTATCTCGGGAAGGGCTTTTCAGATCTATTTTGGTGTCTTTAGCAAAGTTGTAGGTTATGATGAGGGCAATTCAAAAAAAAATAGTGGCATACTAAAAAAATACCATGTTTAATTAGTTTTTCACATAAGAGCAGTTCTCTAGGATTTCGGTCATTCGATTTTTTTTTTGTATTTTTTAATCCGACTGAAACTTTTTTGGTGCCTTCGGTATGCCCAAAGAAGCCATTTTATATCATTAGTTTGTCCATATAATTTTCCATACAAATTTCGCAGCTGTCCATACAAAAATGATATATGAAAATTCAAAAATCTGTATCTTTTGAAGGAATTTTTTGATCGATTTAGTGTCTTGGGCAAAGTTGTAGGTATGGATACGGACTACACTGGAAAAAAATGATACACGGTAAAAAAATTTTGGTGATTTTTTTATTTAACTTTTTATCACTAAAATTTAATTTGCAAAAAAACACTATTTTTTTTATATGTTTTAAAGGACATAAAATGCCAACTTTTCAGACATTTTCAGGTTGTGCAAAAAATCATTGATCGAGTTATGAATTTTTTAATCAATACTGATTTTTTCAAAAAAATCGAAATATTGGTCGCAAAATTTTTTCAACTTCATTTTTTGATGTAAAATCAAATTTGCAATCAAAAAGTAATTTAGTAAAATTTTGATAAAGTGCACCGTTTTCAAGTTAAATCCATATTGAGGTGACTTTTTTGAAAATAGTCGCAGTTTTTCATTTTTTTAAATTAGTGCACATGTTTGCACACTTTTGAAATAAATATTTTTGAAAAGCTGAGAAAATTCTCTATATTTTGCTTCTTCGGACTTTGTTGATACGACCATTATTTGCTGAGATATTGCAATGCAAATGTTTAAAAAACATGAAAATTGATGTTTTCTAAGTCTCACCCAAACAGCCCACCATTTTTTAATGTCGATATCTCAGCAACTAATGGTCCGATTTTCAATGTTAATATATGAAACATTTGTGAAATTTTCCGATCTTTTAGAAAACAATACTTTCAAAATTTTCAAATCAAGACTAACATTTTAAAAGAGCGTAATATTGAATGTTTGGCCCTTTTAAAATGTTAGTCTTGATTTGAAAATTTTAAAAATATTGTTTTCGAAAAGATCGGAAAATTTCACAAATGTTTCATATATTAACATTGAAAATCGGACCATTAGTTGCTGAGATATCGACATTAAAAAATGGTGGGCTGTTTGGGTGAGGTTTAGAAAACATCAATTTTCCTGTTTTTAAACCTTTGCATTGCAATATCTCAGCAACTAAAGGTCGTATCAACAAAGTCCGAAGAAGCAAAATATAGAAAAATTTTTCACCTTTTCAAAAATATTTATTTCAAAAGTGTGCAAACATGTGCACTAATTTTAAAAAATTAAAAACTGCGACTATTTTCAAGTCACCTCAATATGGATTTAACTTGAAAACGGTGCACTTAATCAAAATTTCAGTAAAGTACTTTTTGATTGCAAATTTGATTTTACATCGAAAAATGAAGTTGAAAAATTTTTGCGACCAAAATTTCGATTTTTTGAAAAAATCAGTATTGATTCAAAAATTCATAACTCGGTCAATGATTTTTTGCACAACCTGAAAATTTCTGAAAAGTTGGCATTTTATGTCCTTTAAAACATATCAAAAAAAATTAAAAATAGTGTTTTTTTGCAAATCAAATTTTAGGGATAAAAAATTAAATAAAAAAATCACCAATTTTTTTTTACCGTGTATCAATTTTTCCAGTGTAGTCCGTATCCATACCTACAACTTTGCCCAAGACACTAAATCGATCAAAAAATTCCTTCAAAAGATACAGATTTTTGAATTTTCATGTATCATTTTTGTATGGACAGCTGCGAAATTTGTATGGAAAATTATATGGACAAACTAATGATGCAAAATTACTTCTTTGGGCATACCGAAGGCACCAAAAAAGTTTCAGTCGGATTAAAGCATGAGCATGAGCATGAGCATGAGAGACCACCCATGGTTGTCCTTCTCCGTTACTGAACAGAACCGTAATATCCTATCAACACAACCGGTCATACGCTTCAACGATCAAATAATGTTTCCCTTATCAACAGCATGCATGAATGCGCTGAAAAGATAAAACATCACGATCATCAAAACTAGAGCCGTTGCTAATAGGAAACAGTCATTTTCCACCAACGGCGCCCGCCATGTCAGTTTGTAGATCTCGAGGGAACGGGACGGGAATGTTAGTTAGCACAGGCTGCTACCAAGGGTGGGTTCTATACGATATCCACACCCCCGCGTGTGCCGGAAAACTACTTCTACTTGGGATTTTGTTAGTGGGGAGGGGAAATGACCAGGATTCATCATAGAGGATGATGATGTGGCCCAATAATCAATGAATTTCGTTGAGTTATAGGGTGGTGTATTATGTATTCTCAAGGCAAACAATCGGATGATGCGGATGAGACCATTCCCGGTTATTTGGTGTTGAGTTTAGCACAAATGATTTAATCTTAGACAGCCGGCTGTGGAAAGATAGAATCAAAATTGTGTGTAATTAAAAGGTGAAATATTATACTCAGCGTAACACATTTACGTAGAGTTGACCTGAGGCTATTTATACTTTTAAGTTTTTATAAGATGAGCGACCAATTAATTACTGATGAGTTATGAGTTATCTGAAGGACTTGAACAATCGCGTTGAAACAATATTTGTCACCGTGCTTTACGAGCTATAATGCTAAAAGGTGATTTCGCGGGAAACGAAAGGTCAAATATAATTTATATTATGCTAACGCAATTAAGAACGAATCTTCCCATGAAACAATCGCGAATCATAGAACAAAGAAACCCGACTGACTAACGAGAAAGACGATCGCGATATTTGAACTTTACAATCTAACTAAGAAGAAAAAAAGCCACGTCAATAGAAAGGAATAGACAAACATACAGGTAACCACAAAACGGACTGCCTCGACTGTCATCGTGACAACCAGAGCCAGCCGCACCTTCACACACACACACGCACGCACTCACCCGACAAAATCACCGACGACGAACGACGCGAAAAAAAACATGCGACCCGACGGACAGGCATCGCAAAATGGACTGGCTCTACTGTCATTTTTCAACCAGAGCCAGCCGCATCTTCACACCAGCGTTGCCACACGTACAGATATTTTTGGCACAGACCAAACACTCAATCAAGTATAACTTTAAAGAAAAACATATTTATCAAAAACTAAACAAGTAAAAAGATGCAAAAAATGTTTATCTTTTTAGTGCAGTTTACAAAAACTACTCAAGTGTATTTTAACTGTAAAAATAATTAGTTTGAGTGTTTGGTATGTGCCAAAAATATCTGTACATGTGGCACGCTGCTTCACACACACACGCGCGCACTCACCCGACAAACTCACCGACGACGAACGACGCGAAAAAACATGCGACCCGACGGACAGGCATCGCAAAACGGACTCAAAAAAGTTTCAGTCGGATTAAAAAATACAAAAAATAAAATTGAAGATAAAAGACCGATTTCGTAGAGAATTGCTCATAAAGCAAAATTTTCAAAAACCGAACAAAAAAATTGTTTTAGTTCGTAGTCTATTTTCAAAAGGGCGAAACCATTTATGTAAACAAACAGTCTATCCTTCTTGCTCAGGTGACAGTTCACGGTGAGCAAGAGTGGGATAGGCTGCTTCTGTACATCCAAATTGAATAGGGAAGTAAAAACGAAAAATATTCACGAAATTAATAATATTATTTTAGATTAAAGATCCTTCAAAAATATTGGTAAATTTATTTAAACCCTTTCCGGCCTGACCCAAAAACTGAAATTTCCTAAACTATAAAAAATAATATAAAAGCAGAATTAATTTTGCAAGCGAAAAAACCATTTTTTTTCGATAAAATGCGCTCTTTTTCGATAAATCGCGCAATTGTCAAGTTACAGTCATTTGAATCTAAGTTAAAAATGTATATTTTATAAAAAAGTATTTATATATGAACATTTTTTAGTTATTTTTTAAAAAGCTGGGAAAATTACATACAACCTTCTTTACACAAACTTCGAATTTTTAACCGAGTTCGGTAGTAGAAAAATTTGCAAAGGATAGATCAGTAAACCATCTGTCAAAATTAACGAAATTTTACTGAATTTTGGTTGTACGATGAACAATAATGAACTGCTTTAACGAATTTCGGTAAGTTTTTACCGAATTTGGTATTTTTCAGTTTACCGAACTGTTCAAATCTAAGTGTGTGGACATTGAAAATCGGAAAATTAATTGCTGAGTGAAATGCAAATAATTAAAATTGAAGAAAACTGAGTTTTATAAGTGTTTCCAATAAGCCTTTATTTTCAATTGATGGTAGCTCGGCAACTTCAAAATTTCCATATCTTTTCAAGTAGGTTAAGCCACAATATTTAGATAAAAATAAGCTCACGGAGAAAATCCACTAAAATTTGAATTCTCTTAATATTTTCCAAAAAAAACAAAAGTATTGGATGCAAAATAAATTTGCAATCGGCATAGGAATTTTTGAATATTCAAAATTGTTTCAATTTAGAAAACTTTTTTATTAAGAGCAATTCCAGCTTAAATCAGGAATTTTGCTGGTACTCTTGTACCCGACCCTCTCCGATTTCAATGAAACTTTGTAGACATGTTATCCTAGGTCCTATATAAGCCATTTGTGTGTATATGGAGCCAATTGTACTCGAAAATAACATTTGAGAAGGGCGTAAGTTATTAAAATATATTTGTATTTTGCAATCTAAAAATCAATGTATTTCAAAGTCGTTGCATCGTATCAAAAAGTGGCAAAGACAAACTTGTTAGGAATTGGACGGGCTTTCTGAAAAAAATACACTGAAATAAAAATACACGCCACTGCTATGAGATTTTTTGATTTTTAAGTTCAAGAGTCAAATTTTAAGGTGATGTCACGATTTTTTAATGTTCAAAATTTTTGAGGAAATAGCCTAAGATGTTACAAAAAGACTAACGAAAATTGCAGGATGTCTCTCCTAAAAAAAAAACACAAAAATCATTTACTTAAAATGTTTTTTTGTTTTTGAAAAGAGGTCTAAACGTCAAAATTTTTAAAAACCGATAGTGGAAATCGATTCGCCAGACAATTTTAACATAAAAGTCTGCATATTGACCATAGTCCTATGTCGAATCCTTGGGAAGATACACTGCCCATGTTCGCATGGTGACATCACCTTAAAATTTGAATTTTAATCTTTAAAATAAAAAAACCCTATATAAGTGGCATGTATTTTTATTTCAGTGTATTTCTCAGAAAGCTCATCCAATTTTCTACAAGTTTGTCTTGGACCACTTTTTGATACGATGCATCGGCTTCGAAATACAGTAATTTTTAGATTGCAAAATACAAAAATATTTAAATAACTTACGCCTTTCTCAAATGTTATTTTCGAGTACAATTGGCTCCATATACACACAAATGGCTTATATAGGCCTAGGATAACATGTCTACAAAGTTTCATTGAAATCGGAGAGGAATTGCTCTTAAGGGAAAGTTTTCTACATTTTCTTAACTTTGCTGGATGCAGAGAAGCATACTTTTGAAGCTTAATTTTGCCAAAAAAAATCAGTTTTTGTCAGTGTCATCTAATTAGCCCTAATTTTTCAATACTCGATTTCTTGGAAACTATTGGTTCGATTGTCAATGTTCAAAAATGAAAATGTAGTGAAATTGAAGATTTTTTGAAAGTTTAGAATCAAGAGTAACCTTTTGAAAAAGCTAAGTACATTTTTTTGGAAATTTTCAATAGTGGCGCAAAACTTTTAAATTTATTTTGTTTTTGGTTTGAAGAAAACAGAAAATTTTGCAAAAAATTCATTTTTCAACATTCATAGTTGAACCAATAGTTTTGAGTTATCACGAGTTTAAAGCTTTTTAGATGACACTGAGAAAAAATATTTATGAAGCTGTTTCGTAGCAACCAGCAGCTCAAAAAGTAAAAAAAAAAACAGAGAATTTGAGGATTTTTTCAGCTTTTCAAAAGGCAGGGGTGCTTTTCCACATAAAGTATTGTTAAATCGCAAAAAACTGAAAAAATCACAAAATGCTTATAACTTGAAACTGCAGACTGATTTTTTAAGTTTTGTTTGACAATATTTTTGATCTCTTCAAATATTTCTATTTTTAAAATCATTTATCAAACACAAAATCTATCAACAAATAAGTTTCCAAGGTACAGATAATTGAATGGCAATTTTCTATGACTTGGCACGCAAAATTATAACTAGAGTTGTATTGAAATACTAATGATGTAATATAGCTTCTATAGACACAGGAAATGCACACATAAAATTTTATTCGAATCAAAAAAATTCAAAGATGAATCTATTTGTGACATCGTGAAGTTTTGACCAGATTCAAAAGACAAACTTAATATATGGCTTAAGAAAAAATCAATAATTATTCTTTTTATTTTGTTTTCCACGGGGTGGTTTCCCTTATCACGAACGACAGAGTTTTCCAGTCCCCATTTGCGTAAAAAATACCTACTGAAAGTTTAAACATTATAAACCACATGCCACACAGTCAATATGGGGGAGGCAATCCGATACTGTGTAACTCACACTTTATTATCACTGAAAACTAACAAAATTCAAACGACGCTGCCAGATGATGGGTTGCATTTTCCCCCGAAGTTTGTTTGGCTTCACGTTACACTGCTACCCTCCCTTCCAGTTTAGGAGCTTTCCCCCCCAGTTCCCTTACAGTCCACCGCGGTCAAACCAAGCTAATATTGATTCAGCTGGCGATGAGCCACGTGTACGGCTGGTTGGTTGAGGTGTTAATGGTCGTTCTTCTGTGTTTACATGTAAAAATCAAACTTCTTCTGCTCCTGAAGACCCAGTTTGGAGGTATTTCTACGATGATGGTTGATTTGTTTGGATTGGATTTTTATTGCTCAGTGTCCCCAGTGGGTGTTTCCCCCACTTCTTGCCCCATGGATCGAACTTGTTTACATCAAGCTTCTCAGTTAACCCTCTACGGCACTTTTTACCCGTTTTTTTATTTTTCTTGATTACATGTATATCCATTTTACAAACTCAAATAATTATCTTTTGTCTGTCTAAAATCATCAACCTAAAGGTTTTCTAAAGAAATATGAGTTTTTTTTTCAAAACTTTTCAAATTCAAAATTGGAAAAAAATGATCATCAATTGTTAGATCAAAGTCTAGAGACAGGAATAAGTCCTAGAGGGTTAAATCAGTTCGATAGTAGAACATGAGCTGTGAGGGTGCTACTTACTTACTTACTTACTTGGAATAATCGATGTAATCTGGGGATTTGCCTAGTTTTTCATGTGTTTCATCAAGGTTTGTTTTTCTTTTCTGATTTGGATTATTTGCAGCACTAACCTTCCTGATTATGGGAGCAATCGGTTATATGGTCAACACAGTATTTGGAGCCATGTTTACTAACGGTACGGAATCTTCAACGGTGGGGCTGCTGTACCCTGTGTAAGCATTAATTATGACTTTTTATGATAACCGGAAAAAATAACAAATATTTAATAAATCTGTTATTGTTCAACATTATTTTTGGCTAGAATCATCATCAAACACCTTTAAAAAATGATTCTATCAAAACTAATACTGCAACGTAGGTAAATAAAATTAAGATTTTAAATTTAAATGAAATGTTCGAAAATGTTCAGCTATTCCACGTCAAACCAGCAGCAGGAATAAAATCGAAAGTGCTCTAAACTTACTTGGACTTTTCCAAGGATTCCGAATATGACAAAATTTAGCCCAAAATTGCCGTCTTGATACACAGTAAAAAAATGTAAAAATTTGGAAGCTTGAATATAACCTTTTTCTTGATGTGATTGACCAGAAAAGTTGTCAAATTACAAATTTTTAGATGTAAGATTACACATTTTTTTCTGACCTAAAAGACCTCTTCCCAGACGTTGTTACATTGATTTTATTACTGTGTGGTCCACAGGGTCAAAATTTACGGTGACAAAAGTTTGTTATAGAAAACCCGTAAAATTATGAAAAAAAACTGCCTTACTATTTTTGCATTAGTTATATTTATGGTCCGATTTTGGCAGAAATACTATTTTTCAATGATTTTGTTAGGCCGTTGCAAATATTTTTTGAAATTTATTTCCCTCGACTCTGACCAAAATCGAGGGGGGGGGGGAGGGCAAAAAAATAAAAAAAGTGTAAAAATTGAAAAAAACGCGCCATGGTTTCAACATTTTAATGAAAAAAATGTTTTAAAATGTATTATACCCTTGTCCAGTTGTTTTGCCATCATTAGTTTCCAAAAATACCAAGACATTGACGAAAATTCATTTTTTTAGAAAAATAAAATTTCAGCGGTGCTGTGCATTGGAATTTCATAAAAATTCAATACATTTTTAAACAAGCTCAAACATGCTCAATATGACTATCAATCCAGAAAAAATGCATTTTAGATTGTTTTCAGATAATTATACTTATATTTCCATGGAAATTTTGAAGACTTTTAGATGTTTTTTTGGCCCCTCGATTTTTCAGACCAATTTTCCAAAAGGGGGGCGACATAACTTTGGAAAATATTGCAACGGATTTATCAGAAATCAAAGTAGTTCAATGCGTTTGATTTTTTTTTCATATTTACAAAAATATGGAAGTTATGCGTACCAAGGTTGTTAACGATATAATAATCGAGGCTCGATAACGATAACGATAATTCTATCGTTATTTCGATAATTCTGTCGACGATAATTTTATCGCCAATAATGGACGATAACTTACTTTTCAAATCTTTCTAAAATCGGTTGATTCAACCATATCATGTTAAATTTTCAATGCATTCACTAAGAATATTTTTTGAAAATCTTGTAAATTCCCAATTAAAATATTTTGCATGCTTTTTTGCAAAATTTTTCATGCTTTTTAATTTTTAAGATTTTTTAATTTATTAATTTTTTTTCGAAAATACTAAAATTTTCACAAATTACCATATTGTTCAAGAATACTAAAATTTTTCAAATATGCCTTATGGGTATGAAACGAAGCGAAATTGCGTATGCTTTTTTCACTTTATTAGAGTTTTTTTTGTGAAATACTTAAATTTTCACAAATTGCCATATTTTTCGAAAATACTATTTTTTTAAATATGTAATATGGGTATCAAACAAAGCGACATTTGAATAAGAATAAAAAAATTCAATGCGTTTTGTTCCCACATTGCATATTTGCAAATTTGAGTATTTTCGAAAAATAGGTATTATGTGAAAATTTTGGTATTTTCAAAAAAAAAACTCTAATAAATTGTTGAATAATCATACATAATTTCAATTCATTTGATACCCATATAGCGAATGATAAATATTTGAGTACCATCGAAAAAACTGTATTTTATGTAAATTTTAGTTTTTTTACAAAAATACTTGAATAATTAAAAAAAAAACAAACAAAATTTCGCTTCGTTTGATACCCATATTACGATTTTATGAAAATTTGAGTATTTTCGAAAAACAATTTTGAGTACATACTTCGAAACATTCTAGATTTTTAAAAACTATATTCTTAGTGAAATCATTGAAAATTTAACATGACATGGTTAAATTAATCGATTTTAGAAAGATTTCAAAAATGAGTTATCGTCGATTATCGCCGATAGGATTATCGAAATAACGATGGGTGGGCTTTGCCCCCCCCCCCTCCCCGAAGTTTTTGGAAGACATATGGGAGAGAGGGAAGAAGAATAAAATTTCTTCTTCAAGCCCTCCCCTCCCCGAACACAAATTCTGGCTACACTCCTGGTACTAATAATTTTTTTTTTAAATTTTAATGTTTCAGAGATTTTGTGAACCAGAAGTTGCATAAACTTGGCATAAACCATATTTTGTAGACTTCAAATATTAGATTAAAATCATTAAAACAGTAAATTTTATAACTACCTGGAGAGAGAGAATCATGGCGGAGGTGCGGACGCTTGTCATTTTCGTCATTTTAATTCGGCCTTTTCAAGGTGTTTTCGTGGTGTTTCGGGAAGGAAAAATGCGTCTTCTATTAGAAAAACTAAGTGACTACCCGGGAAAAGTGAAATTTCAATGGTTTCTGTCCCAGAAGTGATTTTCCGTCAAAACAGATTTTGCGACCGGAATATTCTGGAGGACAAACGTCATTTTCTGCCATGATGTAAATTCTCAGAGAGCACTGGCAGGAGAAGAGAGGTGAAGCAGTATTATTGGTGTGTGTTTTGGTTCTCCGATGACACAATTCAGCGCGTGTGTGATAGCGAAATACATCGATAGCCATCATCGGGAAGAATACAGGAAGGCTCTCCAACGGGAGAACTGTGCGCGTTGGCATCATCATCATCATGTTGGCCAGTGTGCTGGTGGTGGTGGTAGTTGATTTATTTCAGGCAGCGCCAGTGTGCTGGAGCTTCAGCAATAGCAAAAAAGAACGCACACAACAACAGGGAGACGGCATCGTCATCGTCATCGGAGAGGATGATGATCTTGTTTTGCGGCTCTCTCAACAGAACTGACGTGTCGACCGACTTTGGTGAGTTGGTGGATCAATTTTGCGGTTTCAGGTAAGTCTGGTCAGAAAATGCAAGTGTGCGTGTGCTTTTAAAGGTGAGTTTATATTTCGTTTATTTAAAATATGCTGGGAACACAAAAAACAGAGGGAGGGCCAAGAAATAATATTTTCCCCTTTTATCATTATTTATTTAAAATTAGCAATATTTTTTCTATTCGCAGGTAGCGAGTTGTGGCGCTATAACCACGGCAAATAGTGTCCAGGGCATTTGTGGAAATACATTGTCCCATCCCTAGAGGGTCCCGGAGCACCAAAACTTCTTAGCATGGTGGCTCCCAACGATTAATTGCCTAAACAAACAGGAACGTGAGCGGGGGATCCCCACGTTTCTTCCACCCCTGTAGATTCAGAAATGTATTGCTGTTTGAACACTCGTGCTCATACTCAATCCATTTCAACGAATCATCTTTGCGGTTAACTTTACGCAGTTGGCCTGGCCGCTTTAACGTTTGTGATGTTTCAAAGCAATTTATTGCATTGGGGCACTGCGAATGTTAATAATGACAAGAGGATGCTAGGCGTTAATCAACCTAAGGCATTTTCCAGGATGCCCTCGAAAGACTGGCTGCGCTAGGGTTAGATTAGATTAGATTAGAAAACAGTAAATTTTATAACTATTTTTTATAACTATAAAACCACCTTTTCTTCTTTTCCTCCCTTTCCCAGCGAGTCCGAAACCCGCGAAGCGAAAAGGCTGGACGGCATGTGGAACTTTGTCCGCTCGGACAGCTCCAACCCGTCGCAGGGACTGCGCGAGAAGTGGTTCAGCGACGATCTGGCCAAATTCCGGCCCACGATAGGGATGCCCGTCCCGAGCAGCTACAACGACGTCACGGAGGACGCCTCCATCCGGGACCACGTCGGAACGGTGTGGTACGATAGGAGGTTCTTCGTCCCCAAGAGCTGGCAACTTCAGCGGGTCTTTGTGCGCTTTGGGTCGGTGCATTACGATTCGATTGTGGTGAGTTGGAGGTTTTGCGATTTAAGTTTTCTTGGTAACTGATTGAAATCACTTTCAGTGGATCAACGGCCAGCAGGTCCTGAAGCACGAATTCGGTCACCTTCCATTCGAGGCCGACATCAGTCAGGTCCTGGAGTACGGTAAAGAGAACCGCATCACCGTCCTGTGCGACAACGTCCTGCTCCAGGTCACGGTTCCGCAGGGCAAGATCGTAAACTCGCCGGTTGACGGCGGCGTCGAACTCGTCCAAACGTACACTTTCGACTTCTTCAACTACGCCGGCATTCATCGGTCGGTGGAGCTGTACACCGTGCCGCAGGTGTTCATCCGTGACGTTGTGGTGAACACCGACTTGGTCGGGGACGAAGGCCACATCTACTACACCGTGGAGAGCAGTTTGAACAGCTCGATCGCAGCGGACCTGCAAGCAACGGTTAAGATCTTGGACAAGGCCGGGACGGTGGTCGGAGTTGATACCGCAACGGGGGCTGAGCTTAAGGGGGTGGTCATTGTGAAGAATGTCAAGCCGTGGTGGCCGTACTTGATGCACGAGGAGTACGGCTACATGTACTCGATGGAGGTCACGCTGGAGGGGAAGTCCAACGAGGCGTCGGAGCCTGTGGGAGAGATTTTCGATGTGTACAGGATGAAGGTGGGCGTACGGACGCTGGAGTGGAACAATACTTCGTTCCTGATTAACGGGCAGCCGATTTACTTCCGCGGGTTCGGAAGGCATGAGGATTCCGATGTGAGTTTGAACTTATTTCGTATTTGAAAAATATTCAGTTTTCATCATTTTCTTATCCGTAGATTCGCGGCAAGGGCCTGGACTACGCCCTCCTGACCAAAGATTTCAACCTGCTCAAGTGGGTGGGCGCGAACGCGTACCGAACCTCGCACTATCCGTACTCGGAGGAGAGCATGCAGTTTGCCGACGAGCACGGCATCATGATCATCGACGAGTGCCCCAGCGTTGACACCGTGTGAGTAGTACTGGCTTTTACTGTTCTGTTTCTTTGGTTGAGATGGAGGGTGATTCACTGAGGTGATGTGATAACGGCAATTAATTCACACCTTTGGGAAGAACGAAAAATAGAGTGAATGACGTCTTGGTTCTTCCGTGCAATGCTAAAACCGGTTTAGTGTAGTTTGCTTTTAATTTAATTGGCACAAAATAAGAGATTTTAGACATCTGCAGTTGGTTACTCCACTTATCTGCTAATTAACAGAACCGAGAGTAGGATAAAGGTGACTTTAAGCACATAGCAAATTTCATACCCAGTTTTAAAGGGAATGCACCTTACATCGTTTACCACTGTAACGATTGAATGAATTTCAGAAACGATCAATATCAAATGAAACGATCACGATTCAAATCAACCGTTCTGATTCTTGCGAAATATATATGAGTCATGGTTAAACCCGAAGAGACCTGTAGTTTCTAAGAATATGTCTCATCCTGTCTAGACATTATTAGCTTCTCTTTTAGTCCGTTTAGCTTTGCTAAAGTTAGAGCCCCTTGAAAATTTTAAATCGAAATAACTACTTTTCGACTCGAGAATTCATACCTAAGCGGTAACCAATTTCTGTCAAATTTGAACCATAACATTTTTGACAAAGAACTTTTTCCTAAGGTTTCTTTATGCGGTGTTAATCCAAAATTTTCGCGAAGCGAAAACGTTGCGAGGCGAGTTCCCCTCTCGGCAAATTTCCTCTCTTTATGGTGCACGCTGGTTGGTTGAACAAACACTTTCCAATCGCTCAATCGTGAGACGTGAGGGTGAGAGTGATGTATCTATCTTTCTCCACTCCAGCTCATAATTTTCGGATCGTCGACAGGGCAAAAAGCGAATAAGAAGGACCTCGTTGATCGTCGAGAGTGATTTGACTTTTGAGTACGAAAATAAAAAATCGACCTATATTTATAGATTCTTCGTTTGGCATTTCGCGGAACGGAGAAACTGTGTTGGCGAATGAAGTAGGAAGACGGAGAGAACGTCGTAGGAACGGCAAAACGAGAAAAACAGTGTAATTCGCTGGAGACCGCGCCCCTTTAAACCCACTTGCCAATTTTGCCGCAATATGAGCAGCCTCACTTCGCTCACGCAAGTCATTTCTGAACAAGTACTCGAAAAGACCACATCGGAACGGCGCAGCAAAAGGAGAAGGAAGTACAGTTCAAGATGACTACACATGACAGACGAGGAAACGACCTCGGAAAGAAAAGCGCCAAGCGGCGCCTGCTCTACGAGGAAATATCCAGGACATCGTCCAAATCGGCGTCGCGACAGCGTGAAGCGCGTCTTCAAGATGATCACCTGCATCGAGCACGCTAGCGAAAGGCGATTATGGCCATGAATATCGTGTAACGCCTGGGACACAAGCTGTATGTTACATACAGTACAGTAGGCGAAGGTTAAACGAAGAAGGAATGGCTCTAAAACAGTAAACTTAACGGCCCTTTTCAGGGCCATAATATTTACAACTTTTTTTTTCAGCGTTTTTTTGCGCTTTTAAATATGATATGCTTCCATGATTTTTCAAAACAAGCAATTATTTCCCGTTTTTGCTCTGAAGTTTTTTCTTCCTGGTTAAGCAACAGCTTGTCCAGATCGGCACAGCATAAAGCATGGCAGGTCTGAAAATTTGTTTATAAATTAACAGTTTCTTCTTGAGACAAATTCTAGAATTCCTGTTTATAAGTGGATACAAACATTTAATATATTTGTTACATTTAACCTGGATACTTTCAATGTGATCCTTGTAAGTAAGGTTTTTGTCAAAAGCAAGTCCAAGATATTTCACTTGATCCTCCCACTTTAAATTTACCTCATTCATCTTTATAATGTGATGACTTTTTGGTTTAAGAAAATCAGCCCTTGGTTTGTGAGGGAAAATAATAAGTTGAGTTTTTGCAGCATTTGGAGTAATTTTCCATTCTTTCAAATAAGAATTGAAAATATCCAAGCTTTTTTGTAATCTTCTTGTGATGACACGAAGGCTTCTGCCTTTGGCGGAGATGCTTGTGTCATCAGCAAAAAGTGATTTCTGACATCCTGGGGGCAAATCAGGCAAGTCAGAAGTAAAAATATTGTATAAAATCGGACCCAAAATGCTTCCTTGAGGGACGCCAGCACGTACAGGTAGTTGATCAGATTTGCTATTCTGATAACATACCTGCAGAGTACGATCCGTCAAATAATTTTGAATAATTTTCACGATATAAATCGGAAAATTAAACCTTTTCAATTTCGCAATCAATCCTTTATGCCAAACACTGTCAAATGCTTTTTTTATGTCTAGAAGAGCAGCGCCAGTAGAATAGCCCTCAGATTTGTTGCTTCGAATCAAATTTTAAACTCTCAACAACTGATGAGTAGTTGAATGCCCAAGGCGAAATCCAAACTGCTCATCAGCGAAAATTGAATTTTCATTAATGTGCGTCATCATTCTATTAAGAATTATTCTTTCAAATAATTTACTAATAGATGAAAGCAAACTAATGGGCCGATAGCTTGAGGCTTCAGCAGGATTTTTATCCGGTTTCAAAATCGGAATTACTTTGACATTTTTCCAACTACTGGGAAAATATGCCAAATCAAAACATTTGTTGAAAATTTTGACCAAGCTACTTAAAGTTGTTTCTGGTAATTTTTTAATTAAAATGTTAAAAATGCCATCCTCACCAGGGGCTTTCATATTTTTAAATTTTTTGATAATAGATTTTATTTCATTCAGATCCGTATTAAAAACTTCATCTGACGAAAATTCTTGTTCAACAATATTCTGAAATTCTATTGAAATTTGATTTTCAATAGAATTTCAATATTACTTAAGCGGCCATATCTCGAGACAGGGTTGCCAGATCTTCAATGTGTTAGGCTCATTGGAAAGGTCTTTTGATAACCTAACCAACGATGGGTTGGATGATGGATCCGGACATATTTTACATACATTTAAGTGAGATCCGGGTATATGTGAAAACACATTTTTATACATAACTTTTGAACTACTTATCGAAACTTCAAGCTGTATAAAACTCGATCTACGGGACCTAAACCAAGTCAAATGCAACAGGTTCGGGTCAAATCGGTTCAGCCAGTGCCGAGAAACATGAGCTAGTTTGTTGTAGTTACCCAAAAATATTTTCAGACATAGAAGAAATATACCCATTTTAATCACTCTAAGCCATTCGACCAATTCTCATCACTTTTGCTGTTTTCCGCTATTAAATCAACATTTTCAGATGTATTAACAATGGAGAGTTGCTTGCTCACTTTTATTTGAGCTATTTACTGCCCATGTTCGCATAAATGTCCCATATGCAAAAACAGCAAGCTGAGAAAAACGCATTTGAAGTTTGTCCCACACTTAAGGCTACGTGTCAAGTTTTCGTGAAAAAACTGGATTTCCTCCTGATTTCTAGTACAAAGTACTGGATGTTATATGCTTTTCTGAAAGAGCACACGATTTTGAACCAAACTGCATCATTAACTCAAAATCGATGAAAATGCATATGGGACATTTATGCGATCATGGGCAGTTTATAACATTGAAACAGTCAAAAACACTTCATGAAAGCTGTAATTCATGATCAAAGTGCTGATAGGCCGATAATAGAAATAGGCTGAGAAAGGGTACCATGATTTTTTTTACTGAGTAACTAAAAAAACGCATAAAAAATATATTACATTTTTTTTACATATTGCTAAAAAATAGTTTAGTCTGAATCTCAATCACCTGAGCTCCCTTTTATCAAATCAATCTTTTTCTAATAACTCTAAATCTTTCTTTCTCGTCCACTCCCCCCCTCCCCCTCAGAAACTACTCCCAGATCCTGCTGGAGAAGCACAAGGCCAGCATCGAGCAGCTGATCCACCGCGACCGGAACCACCCGAGCGTCGTGATGTGGTCCATCGCGAACGAACCCCGCACCGGCCAGTTCGCGGCGGACGCGTACTTCGAGGCCGTGGCCAAGTACACGCGCGCGCTGGACCCGTCGCGCCCCGTTACGGCGGCCATCGCCGTCGGCGTCAACGACGACCGGGCGGTAAGTTTCGTCGCTTGCGGCGCGCGCCTTGCGTTGAAGTCACTCGAAAAAAGAGAATGAAATGAGAGAAGGTTGCAAAAAAGAGATGCGCAGCCGGTAGGATTCGAACCTACGCTCCCAGAGGGAATCTGATTTCGAGTCAGACGCCTTAACCACTCGGCCACGACTGCTTGGATGAAGACGGGATAGCCAACGGCGCTTGTGGCTGTGTTGGGTTCGGGATGACGGAAGAAGAGTTCATTCGATGAACTTATTTTTGTGTGTTCTCTTTTTCGTTCTTGCAGGCAAAACATCTGGACATCGTCAGCTTTAACCGGTACAACGGTTGGTATCAGAACGCCGGCAAGCTGAATATGATTACGAACCGGGTCGTGGAGGAGGCCAAAGCGTGGAACGAAAAGCATAACAAGCCCGTGTTGATGTCCGAGTACGGGGCGGATACGATGGAGGGATTGCATATGGTGAGTTGTTGTACTTTGAAAGATTTATGGCCTATCTACAATCACTTAGCTTAGAACATCTAAGTAAAGTAGTTACTTAGGAAAGTTTGCAACTTACGTTCGTCATCCACAATCAACTTAGAAAACTTGCTGGGCTGATATACGTTGCTATGCAGTTGTTTGTTTACCTTTGATATGGAAACGTCAACTTACCGTAGATTTTGAAATTTTCCAAACCAAACGTCAGTTTCTAATTTGATTACTTATCCATTGTAGAAACTCAGATTCATTTCCATTGATTCAAATTCCTAAGCTAAGCGAAATTTTCTAAGCTAAGTGATTGTAGATAGGCCATTAACCTCAAGGTGAAGCCGTCTATCAATTAGAAGGAAAATTGATCATTGCTTTAAAATTCGCTTTATTTAGTTCAATTTTACGAATACATGCAACAAAATCAATCAGGTTAACACGGGGCCGTCCATACTATTCTGAATAACCTTACTATTCAGTTTAGGGTGTTACTTAAACATTACTTGATTCAATTCAACAATCGCCTTCGTTGAAGTAAGAAAAACTGATCCGACGTAACGATATCTGAGCAGCGTGCGTTTCTTCATCCCAAAAATGGACGTCAATTTTCATGCTGCTGGTATTGGTATACTATGCTTGTTGATTGATCGAACTCGACAACGATGCAGGAAAGCACTTTCTCAACCTATTCTTAAACTTTTGTGTGAGGTAGGGTGCCAAACCGTAAGAAATCAGGTATCCTACCCAGGTCTAAAAAATCCCGGTTCATTGTAGAAACCTTGGTGTTTTGCATGTTTCCAATGAAGCAAACAGTCGCGATTTGCAGCCGAAACCATTGTCGTTAAGGCGGTATCACTAGTCTGAGTGACGATTCCTGGTAATATAATAGGAACATTACCTAAAAGTAATGAAATTCATTTCACGTGTCGTTTTCACTTCCCTGAACTCCCTCACCACCACGTCTTCAACCGACTTTTTAAGCCTTGGTGGCGCGTTCCAGAACGTACTCAATTTCATGCACCAGCTTCTCTCTCAAATTTTGCACGAGCCCTTCCATTCTTTGTTTCCACAGGAAAAATCCTGTTGTCCGGGATTTGTTTCAGTTGAGCCACTCCTTGACGAATTGCTGAAACGTCATCCTTTACTTTAGTTTTAATATCCGACATGCACGCTGGAGAGCTAAACATTCTCGGACCTGCTGTTGAACTGATACTGGGTTTGTAGTTTATATCCGATTTTCACCCAATTTAACACTAAATTAAATTGGGCGCTTTTCAAACACCGAGTGAATAGCAAGCTGGAAGTACACCAACTAAAATGCACTTTTCTATAACAGACGTCATAGGTACTCAACTTCAATAAATTGACTTAAGTAGACGTGAATTCGGTATTTTCTAAATGGATTCCTTGCAATCTTCTTCACGTTCATGACACGATACCATCCTGACACTGCGTGGCTCGGTTTGCTGTAATTCCTGGTCTTTTAAACCACTTTATCTTTTAAGGGATGAAGTCCTTTGTTGGAAATCCAAATTGTTTTTGGCTGATATATGTCAAAATTGGTTCATTCTTCAAATCAGATGCTCTTGCTTGCTCCTGTATTAATTAAACATAAACGGTTTCATGAAATGGAACGATTGTGGGCTGGACATCAACGTCGTCAAGATGGGCTGACCCTGTATGTATGTAGTCCATTTCTTCAAGAGTTACCTCAATCCCCAACGGAACCGTACCAAACCAAACTCACGAGATCTCCTTCCAAAATTTGTCTTTTTCGGTTTACTTCATTCTTTGCTTTGATTTATGACGTATTGACAGCCGTGCTCATTGACATGAAACAAAGCAAACATTGCAGTTCATTTCTCAACGCGTGCAAACCCATCTCAACCCCCCTCGTTTCTCCGCAGCTCCCCGCGTACATCTGGTCCGAGGACTACCAGTCGCAGGTGTTTAGCCGGCACTTCCGCGCCTTCGACGACCTGCGCCGGCAGCAGTTCTTCATCGGCGAGTTTGTGTGGAACTTTGCCGACTTCAAGACGGCCCAGAGTAAGCCCCGCCTTCGTCACTCCCAGCAGGACGCCGAAGATAATCCAATTCTGCTTCGACTTACAGCGTACACCCGGGTCGGGGGCAACAAGAAGGGCATCTTCACCCGGAACCGGCAGCCCAAGGCTGCGGCATATCTGCTCCGGCAGCGGTACCACGCGCTAGCCCAGGAACTGGACAAGAGCACACTGCCGGGGGATCTGTTTCTGTACACGGCCCCGGACGGAACCGAGGTCGGCAAGAGCGAACTGTAGAGCGAACACGGGCATTTCTTTGCAGTATTTTTATTTTCGTAGCGTTTTTACTGTGTAAATATTAAGGAGATTGAAAACAAATTTTATTGCGCCAAAACCCCAATAAACTTTAGTTACGACTCGATTTACGAGTTCAACAGAGTTTGGTCGTGTGTTTCACTTGCGTTCGCGGGTTCCACCACCCGCAGGCACTGGTCGGCGAACTCCACAAAGAGGGGTTCCATCATGGCGACGCGGACCGCCTTCATGGCATCGGGAGCGGCGTCGATTTCTTGGAGGAGGCGTCGCAAGTGAGGGTTGTAGAGCAGGTTCTTGAGCGGGTCGGAATGTCCTGAAATGGGGAAAGGTGTTATTTTAAAAAACTTGTTTGATGACAGAGAGGTAAGTTCATACGAAGTTGTTCCAGCATGACGGGGTCCACCGTGTCGACGGTTGTGTAGAGGTAGGTTCGCTGGGGCTGGTTGCGGTCTTCTTGGATCAGAGGGGAATCAGTATTTGGAGGTGCTTCGCAGGGCGTTTCCTGGTGTGATTTGTAGCACGCGAGGGAGCAACTGTAAACAAGAAATAGGATGAGATTTTTGAAAATTTTCACACGCTTTTGGATTTCTTACAACAATTTTTAAAAATTGTTTAATTCAACTCCTATTTCATAAGTCAAAGTAACTTTATAATTCTTATACGGAACCATCCACAAACCACGTGGACACTTTTTTTAGGAATCTTATTCAAATTTGACTAAAATGGGGTTGCAGAACTTGAATTTGATGTTTAAAACAAGAAAATGACAAAAAAAAACCAAAAAATTCCCATAGAGCTATCTACGTGCGCATGTATTTCGTGTACGTACACGATGGATTTTTAGGTTAAAATTTGTGGTCGCCAGCAAAAACAAATGGTAAGCTTGTGTGCGTGAGATCGGGCCTAGATAACTCTATACAAACATTCGGATAATTTAACTTCGGATAATCGAAACTTCGGATAATCGAGGCTTCGGAAAATCGAGTCTGAACTGTAATGACTCTTAGCTTTAAGAACAATGTAATTACAAAAGCCGACTTGGTCCTAACCAGGTTCAAGTACCGAAAAGGACATAATAAAAATAATTTTATTAAAAAAAATTAAATTGGTAGACTCTTTAATACTTTAATTCATTAATTTTTCAATTCATCAATTTTTCAATATAAAATTGAAATTCTTAAATTCTTCATTTTTTTTATTTTTCAGTTTTTAAATTTTTCAATTCTTAAATTTGTAAATTCTTCAATTCTTTATGTCTTAAATTTTCAATACTTCAATTCTTACTTATTTCTTTTTTTGAATTCTTCAATTTCTAAATTTTTCAGTTTTTCAATTCTTTTTTGTTGAGTTCTTCAATTCTTGAAAATTTAAATTGTTAAATTTCAATTCATAAAATTTTAAATTCTTCAATTTCTTAATTTTTAAAATCGTCATTACTTCATTTCTTCAGTTCTTAAATTTTTCAACTCTTCAATTATTTATTTTTTAAATTCTCTAATTGTTCAGTCCTTCAGTTCTTCAATTCTTTATTTTTTTCATTCTTCAATTTTTCAATCCTTGAGATTGAAATTGAAAGCTGAAATTCTAAATTTATATTTATTTGTCTTTTGTTACCTCTTCAATTTTTGATTTCTTCAATGCTTCAAATTTTCAATTCTCTCAATTTTTAAATTAAGAAATTGAAATTCTAAATCTATTTTTTTTAATTATTTGTCTTTTGTTATCTTAAATTTTTAAATTCTTCAATTCTTTAATGCTTCAATTCTTGCTCTTTTATTATAGTTTTCAATTCTTCAACTTTTTTAGTTCTTCAATTCTTCAATTATTTATTTTTAATTCATAAAATTTTAAATTCTCCATTTTCTTAAATTTTCATTCGTCAATTCATCAGTTTTTTTCAATTTTGCAACTCTTTAAATATGGGTAATTCTCTACCAACTCACACGAAATCGGGAAAAGTTGCCCCGACCCCTCTTCGATTTGCGTGAAACTTTGTCCTAAGGGGTAACTTTTGTCCCTGATCACGAATTCGAGGTCCGTTTTTTGATATCTCGTGACGGAGGGGCGGTACGACCCCTTCCATTTTTGAACATGCGAAAAAAGAGGTGTTTTTCAATAATTTGCAGCCTGAAACGGTGATGAGATAGAAATTTGGTGTCAAAGGGACTTTTATGTAAAATTAGACGCCCGATTTGATGGCGTACTCAGAATTCCGAAAAAAACGTATTTTTCATCGAAAAAAACACTAAAAAAGTTTTAAAAATTCTCCCATTTTCCGTTACTCGACTGTAAAAAATTTTGGAACATGTCATTTTATGGGAAATTTAATGTACTTTTCGAATCTACATTGTCCCAGAAGGGTCATTTTTTCATTTAGAACAAAATTTTTTATTTTAAAATTTCGTGTTTTTTCTAACTTTGCAGGGTTGTTTTTTAGAGTGTAACAATGTTGTACAAAGTTGTAGAGCAGACAATTACAAAAATTTTGATATATAGACATAAGGGGTTTGCTTATAAACATCACAAGTTATCGCGATTTTACGAAAAAAAGTTTGTTACACTCTAAAAAACAACCCTGCAAAGTTAGAAAAAACACGAAATTTTAAAATGAAAAATTTTGTTCTAAATGAAAAAATGACCCTTCTGGGACAATGTAGATTCGAAAAGTACATTAAATTTCCCATAAAATGACATGTTCCAAAATTTTTTACAGTCGAGTAACGGAAAATGGGAGAATTTTTAAAACTTTTTTAGTGTTTTTTTCGATGAAAAATACGTTTTTTCGGAATTCTGAGTACGCCATCAAATCGGGCGTCTAATTTTACATAAAAGTCCCTTTGACACCAAATTTCTATCTCATCACCGTTTCAGGCTGCAAATTATTGAAAAACACCTCTTTTTTCGCATGTTCAAAAATGGAAGGGGTCGTACCGCCCCTCCGTCACGAGATATCAAAAAACGGACCTCGGATTCGTGATCAGGGACAAAAGTTACCCCTTAGGACAAAGTTTCACGCAAATCGAAGAGGGGTCGGGGCAACTGCTGTGTGAGTTGGCGGAGAATTACCCATATATTTTTTTAATTCTTTAATTCTTCAGTTCTTTGATTATTTATTTTTTTAATTCTTAAATTTATCGATTCTTGAAATTGAAATTGAAAGTTGAAACTCTAAATTTATATTATTTTAAAAAATATTTGTCTTTTGTAACCTTAAAAAAAATAGTTTCAGTGCTTCAATTCTTCAATACTTAAATTTTTCAATGTTTCATTCTTATTTTCTACAATTCTTAAATTTTGAAATTGAAATTCTCAACTTATTATTTTTATTATTTTGTTTTTGTTACAGTCATCCCACATATTCGGAACACCCACAAATTCGGAACTATTTTATGATAATTTGTCAATAGCAAGCCAAAATGCAACTTTTCTTTCTTTGGATTGTTTCATAATTGTGGGATGTTATTGTGCCTCCCACAATTGTGGAACACCTGAATTTAACTGATATTTTCACAAAAAAAAAGTTATCAAGCCATGTATAAAACATCACTTACTTGAGTTTCATTGGTTTCAGTGTGTGAAGTCATTATTTGGTAATAAATATGTACTCCTGGAGAGATCCAAAGTTTGTTTACATTCGTAAGAAAAAAGTGTTCCGAATTTGTGGATTTCAAGGGTCAAAGTAATTCTTCAAAAACTTCATATAGAAGTTAAAATTTGCAGATGTTCGATACAGCATTCGAAAGATCGCAAGAAAAGCTTTCAAATGAAGGTAAAAGCGAATCATTAAGTTCAATTATCACTTTGCTATGATTTTTTTAGCATTGGCCGATCTGGAAACCGTTCCGAATATGTGGGATGACTGTACCTTCAATTTTAAAATTCTTCAATTCTTTAAAGCTGCAATTCTTCAATTTTTCTTTGAAGTTTTAAGTTGAAATTTGCTTTTGCTACCTTAAATTTTTAAATTCTTCAATTTTAAATTTATAAATTCTTCAATTTTTGAATTCTTAATTTCTTTTTTTGTCTTTTGTTACCGTCATTTGGGGGCGAATAGGAACAGCTATTTCGACCATGTTTTTGCACTATATTTTGATATTGTTGTCTGGTTTCTGTTAGACCAGACATAGAACAACAAATCTAAATTTTAAATTATTTAGTTAGGTTTTGAAAGCTGTAAGTCAAGACCTATAGGAAAAATTCTCATATGTTTGGCAGGATAAGCACCTAACTTAATCCGATTTTCACTACCGTCATTTGGGGCTTCGGTTACACCAGATTCAGAGCAACAAAACGTGTTCATTCATTCCCAAATTTGAAGCTTTTAAGTGCTCTAAACGTGCTGTCCCTATTCAGACTGTAGTCCCGGTTCACCCCCGTTGTTGGTATTTAAACAACTAATATCTATTGATAGAAACTTGCTTGCTCACTTCCTATTGAGCTATTTATCATTCGATTTCAGTTGAAAACGCTTTTTATCAGCTGTAAACGAACGTCAAAGTGCTGATATGTCAACATTAGATGCACGATGGAGTTTGATACTGTTCCCATATTAAATTTTGATCACTTACTAGGGCACTTCACATGTTTTGCACTTATATTTCTTCTGATTTTCGTTACAAATCGCGCACTTAAGCTCCATGCTTCCGTTTGTTTTGGTGGCTATCTTGTTAATAAACAGCTGTTGTTGGTGCACGTGCACTGTAGCGGCTGTCACTTTGCCATAAAATTCATGTTTACCAACAGTATCGACTGTGGTGTTACCACAGTTGATTCATTTTTATTATTTTAGTATTTTTAAGAAAAGATTTCTTTAATATTTGAACCATTTATGAGTTTATTTCAATTCAATCATTAAATTAAAATGGTTGATTACTTTTGACCGATCCAATTTCAAAAATAAGCAAATTTCAACTAAATTTTACAATCGCCTTCAAAATTCCGCTATAATTTCATTGCTTGTTTCCGAGCATTGCCAGCAGATGTCACCACCATACGGACGCTTCTAAAAATATACTCGCACTAATACCAACAAAATCAACCTGTACGAAGGGGAAAAACAAAACATGCACGAACAGGCAAACATCGGACGATTATTTTGGTGACGTTGCTGGCCTGTGTACGTTGGCGGTTCACTTTTGCTTTCGGAAAGTTGTAAATTTTGCTTGTTTTCTGCGTTTTTGTAATTGTAATGCGTTGTTTAACAAATGATATTGTTGTGCTTTGTTTGAAAATATAGTTTTTGATAAGAGAAAGTGAAATTTGTTTGTTTTTAAGTGTAAATTCTTGTGATTTAGGAAAATTATAGATTATAAAGTAAAATAAATAAATTTGAACCAATTATCAATAAAAGTGTATGATTAGAAAAGAAAAAGTCACAAAACAAAAACAAAAAATTAACTCAATATTATACTTTCACAACAGTTCAAAAAGTTATCAAACTTGTTTACGAAACATTCACCCCAAACAAAAAAAAACTAGTCAGAAGTGAACCCCAACACACCAATACACACTCATCCTGACATTTTTTCACCTCACGCATACACCCAAACGGCGACCCGATTTCAAATGTGACTGTGGGCGAGCACTTCACTACCGCCCCAGTGGCCTAATGGACAAGGCACCGGCCTCCTAAGCCGGGGATTGTGGGTTCGAGTCCCATCTGGGGTAACCTGAAGTTCTTTTTTACCGACCAGTCCGAGGGGCGTTTGACGTTCACTGTGATTTGGAGTTGACTTTGACTGACTTTGACTGACTTGGACTAGAATCGACTTATGTTGACCTGATTTGTTGGTCTGAAGGTTTGAAGATTTGATGATCTCTGAAGGTTTTTGAACGTTTTATGGAAGGTTTGTAAGACATGACGAACTCTGAAAGGTGCGTTTAGGGTCACTGGATGGTATGAAGAAGTCTTCCCATTCCACTTCTCCCCCATCATTCTCTAACCATGAATCAAATACAGTCTTATCCAAAGACCCCAAGACGCCAAGTCTCCAGCATGTTATGCCAGCTTCTTCGGATCGCCACGGTCAAACACGCCGAATTCAACTCTTCACATCCGTCTTTTTTGAAGTGTCCGGAACGTGCCGCTAAGGTCCATAGTTAGGCCCCCCTCCGGTCACGTCACTCGATGACGTTTGTTCAGCGCCCATTATACAACCCCATAACGACCAGGGGTTTGGAGCTTCGCTCTAGTGAAAGGGGCTTTGCAAATCCGTGAGAGACATTTGTGCGCCAAATTTGGAACCGGCCTCGACGGCCGGGTAGCCAAATGACCATTCAGCGGTGGAATTTGGCGAATCGGTACCGTGGAATTGGGTAAAAGTGGAAACTCTTCGTATGGTTGTTGTCTCTACTACAGGTTTACCTTAGCAAAGACGCATCATTCAAACTCCCCTCCCTGACCGGTACAAAATGCGTGCAATTTTTGCGTCACCTTCCTCCTTCCGAAGAGTGTTGTTCCACACGGTGCGTTCAAAGTATTCCAACACGGAGAGACTGTGCCCAGAAATTTTAACAATTAAAATTGTTGATTTTACTTTCGTAAATTTCAACAAAAGCGTACTTGTTGCGGCCAATTTTCAGTTAAATCAACCAAAATTAAGTAATAATTTAATAACCTGTTTGTTGAAAATGCTAAAGGCAAAAAGCTAACAGATTTCCCGAACTCGAATGAACGTGCTCGACTGTTAGCTTTGGTTTTAGAAAAATCAAGATTTTTTTTTGGTTAAATGTAAATATCAATTGGTTGAATATTAAAAAGATGAACTTGGGTTTGTTTACGTTTGTCATTTGAAGTCAGGATTCGAACAAGAGCGGTCGATTTGTTGAGTTTGTGTTGTTAATTGTGAAGTGAGAGAATGTGAAAGGTGAAAATCACACTATTTGGCTAATGTTGAAGTGCAAATCGAAGTGAACACTGTTGCAACTGTGGAGGTGCAATTGGTGAGTAAGCTTGTTGATGATTTCTTTGCAGGTGATAAACTATGAAGAACAAGACGAGGACATTCGCAATGAGGACCTCTGATGCGAGGGGACTTCATGACAATGCTTTAAGGAAAGGGAAGGGCAGTGAAAGGAAGAGGCGGGCGAACTCTTGCACGACAATACTTGCACGGGCAAATTTAACAAAAGGTTGGTTAATCTAAGTAAGTATGGATTTATTTTTACATAACAATTTATCTGTTGTGATTTTAATTAGAAAACTGAATAATGAAAAACCTTCGTTCTTACGATGGATACAAATTTAAAGAACCATTATTTTTTCAGAATCATCAACCATAAAATACATGGAAATGCGTACACATAATATTAAAATAAAAATTAGATGATGGGAAATGTCTAAAAAATAAAATTTATAAAAGATATACAAAAGAAGATAGAAATATTTTAAAAATGCTGTTAATAGAAGACTGTTAAATAAACTGGTAAGTAAAACTCTAAATATTGTTTTCAGGAATCGGAGTATGTTGAATAAATTTAATGCAAGCTTGGTAAGTAGCATTATTGATATTTCTTCTTTCCTCATCATAATTAAATTTATTTACGATCCTATTTTCAGTTTATAGCCAAAATTAAGAATTTTGTATTAAATTACTAATAGATTTTATATGTCTATTTGCAGCAAAAGGTTCACTTTGGTGTAAATTCTGTGTCCAACCACAAGAAAAATAACTAAACCTGAGACCGTTGTAGATGATGATGACCTATCGGAAGATTGCACAGTGATGGTAAGTGAATACAACACTTAATTTTATACAACATAATAACTTAACTTGGTGAAAATTTTGCTCGGTTTATATTTTTAAGGAATTCACATCTTTTTTAAATATGTTTAACAAAATTTGTAACATGTTTTATTATTATTTTTTTAGATTTATGCAACGTAATTTTTTCAAACTTTAATCAAACTTTACATGTTTTATAATAACAGTTAATAAAAAGTTTTGTTTTTATGCTTTTTAACAGTAATTTAATAACTTCATGCTAAAAAAAAATTAGTACAAAAAGTTAAAATTTTAGGCAGAATAAATGCGAATACTAAAACAACCAACATTAATTTGTGAGGCATTATTAAAAAATTTACTTCAAATTCAATAAAAATATTGCTAACAATAGCTAATTATTGACTACATGTACGAATATTTTTCTGTATTTAAGTAAGACATTAGTTAAAAATATAGCTAGAAATTCAGCCCGGCCTGTATCGTTAGATAATTAAAGAAAATATATATGAACACTTACATAAATTATGTCTAATTAAGAAATGTTTTGTTATAGACCACTAATAATTTGCTGCATGCAAAAATATTTCAGTTAATACAACGAAAAAAAATGTTGAAAAATAGTTGAAAAATATGGTCCAGCCTGTTTTTTACAGAATATTCCACAATATTTCAGCTGAAAACAAGAAAAAAATAGTCAATTTTCTGAAAAAAATATTCTAGCAGTCGACTGCTAGAATTTTTTTCGGCTATTTAGCCAACAAAAATGGCAATTCCAACTATTTTTTTAGTTACTTTTAGTTATTGGTGGTCAGCAATTTTGGATTAACAAAATCAACAATCGATTGTTGAAAAAAAGCTGTGTAAAAAATTAACCCATACTTTTAGTTAAATTAACCAAGATTTTCTTAGATTTGCCCTGGCCGGTCTCTCCGTGAAGTTCCACAAAAAGGTGACTGCTCTCGCGCTCTCTTTTCGCGAAGTTCACGATTTGCGTCATTTTATTTCCCACATGTGATGAGGCTCCTCCCCGCCAATTCGGGGGGCAATCTGCTGCCTCGACCCATCATCACGTTCGACAAACGACCTACCTGTGGGTGAATTAAGAAATTACACCCCTCTCCCACCACCTTCTTTCCTATACGTGGTTTTTGCCAATGAATGTTCAATTGGCAATTGAACTTTCGCTTTCGTCGCCGCAAACGAGGATCTTATGTTGGGGGCCTTTTTTTGCTGAAATGATCTGTGGAATTTTACATTAGTGAATTTTCCTTGAGAGAAGAGTTACGTTTTATTCCATTTTTTTATGAAAATTAATACCAGCTACGAATCTCAGAACTAAAATAGCTAAGACACAGTTGAGGTTGTTGTCCAGGCTGTCTTTTTTATGGGTTCTGATTCAAAACATTCATACAATCAGCATGGGCATAACTCTCGATCTTTGTACCAATTCAAGAGCCACACGAGAAAAGGGCGGATAAACATGTCGACAGCTGGAACAATTTTGCAAATTTCAAGAGAAAATTTCACATTTTCACAAAACTCGAAATGTAAAACCTGGGTGCTGAATAGAGAGAATGCGTAACGTGATTTTCGAATGATCCCACTTTGTTTACATCTACAAAGTAGGAGTATGTTGAAGCACAAGCATGACTTTTTTTCTTACTGGTAAATCAGCTGTTTTATAATAAGTAGTACAATGTTTTTTTTATTTTGTATCGAGAAATTAAAAGTGAGAGTGTGTGCAACATGGAGTTAAACATTCTGTGAAGTTGCTGTGAAGATTACCATAGCACTTTGAAAAGTTTAACTCCATGTTGCACGCACACATTCTCACTTTTAATTTCTCGATAGTTTTTGACATTTTTTACTGGAAAATTGTCGCGTTTCGATCGGTTAGAAGAGATTTTTCTTTTTTACGGGTGACGAAGAACTGCGGCGAGAGTGTCATTCTGCGAAGTCGCAGATAAATTCCCTGGCTGATTTTGGAATCCTGTAGCTCTTCATGATCCAACGTAAAACATCGCTAATTCTAGCGAAGCTGATCCAACAAACAGAGAATCAAACAATAAAGACAGCTTCTGGATGAATACAACCGCATCGACTCCATAAACAACCTCAATTCATAGTTATAAAACAACGATCTGCCTTCAACTTTCTTAAGATTTCTTGACTTCAACTCTAGGTCCTCAAAAGCCACGTATTTAACATTCTTGCAAAAAAAAAAAAAAAAAATTAATGATCGATAACCATAATCTCTACTTTTGGCGAACAGTAAATTGGTTCCACTTTGACAGTTCAAAATTGAGGCCGTTTTGCGAACCACTATTCAGCACCCAGTGTAAAACAATAGCTGGCCTCCCCTCTTCCTTTTAACACTGCAGGTTTCGTTAAAAAGATACCTGTTGTCTCTGAACTTGCAAAATAGTTCTAGCTGTCAAAATGTTTATGCGCCCTTTTCAAATGTTGCAACAGAATTCGTCGTGATCGTGCCATCTTGTTGTACGTCGATTTTGGGCCGAATTGAGTTAAGGACGTCATTTGTAAAACCATCAATTTCTCACCTTTCGACCTTCACAGATCTCCAACATTCTATTCCAAATATCATACTCTTAGTTCTCAGCGACTACAATTATCATGTTTGAAAACTTATGCCCCAAATATCACTAAGGGAGCTGGGGGTAAGACGGCCACCCCACTGTTTTACTAAGTATACTAATGAATATTACTAAAATGTTAAGCAATACTGTTCCTCATGCTAAATAATGCACCTGGAGTCACCTTTGCCAAACCTATTGTTTGAAATAGTATAAAAATAGCTCAAAATAAACAAATATTTTTTCAATTTGAAACTGGATGTAATTTTTATGATTTACAACTTAAGCATTTTGGTTAGGTAACAATATGTAATACTTTCTTTAAATATTTTTTCATGTTAAATTGAAGTTTTCCCAAGATTATGTCCCTCGAAAAAGTTTAAAAAATGCGTTGTGCTGTTTGCCAAAAATGTTTTATAAAATAAGTAATTTGGGGGCAAGACGGCCACCTCCACGGGGGGTAAGACGGCCACCCGTAATTTGTAAATTTGGTTTGATAAAGGTTGCATTTTTGAAGGATTTTTGACTGTTAAGACATATTTAAGACATATTTGACATACTTTCGATAAAACTATCAATTTTTTATCAAAATGCTGTTAACTGCCGGTTCGTCAATATTCCTTACTGTGATATAGCAAAATTCATTGAATGGTATGAAATCCATTCAAACTTTTAATAAAAGCCGCCAATTTTATATTTTTTACATAGATTTACTAATTCTAATCGAAAACAAACCAGTTTATTTGCATTAAATTGGGTATAATCTTATCGCCGTTAATGGACGATTACTCATTTTTAAAATCTTCTAAAATCGACGTAATTCATCCAAATCGTGTTAAAATTTCAATGCTTTCAACAAGAATGTTTTTGTCTATAGTATAGTATTATAGTAAGTTTCAAAGCATTTATACTCAAAAATTTTCACAAAATACAGTATTTTTTCAAAAGTACTCTAATTTTTAATGTTCGCAATATGGGTATCAAACGAATCGAAATTTTGTATGCTTTTGCCTTCCTCACTGAGGTAAGGCTATAATCCTGCTCTAAAATTGAACTTTTTATTTAAAGCTCGAAAACCCACCTTGATGTATACATATCTATTCAGAATCGAAAACTGAACAAATGTCTGTGTGTATGTGTGTGTGTATGTGTGTGTATGTGTGTGTGTGTATGTGACCAATAATGTCACGCACAGGGTTGTTAAAATATCAAAATATCACCTCTCAGCAACTACAATTATCTCGCCTGAATATTCATGCCTCAAATACAACTGCTCTTCTCTCTTCATTGAAACTCTCAGCGCCGAACATAGCCGAACACGTTTTTGTGTTTATCCACTCGCGATTGACATTTTCCTTTTCTCTCTCATTCTCGCTTCCACGATCATCCTACCGCAACAGTGTTTAACCACAAAAGCCGCCACAAAACCAATTTTGCAAACGCAGTTTGAAGGGGCGTCATGCGTGGTCGGCTTATAATCGCCATCTCGCGTTCTCTCATTGCATTTTTCGGAGAGGTTGAGAGACTCAGCGGTGAGAGCGCATAGTCGAGGAAAAGGGAAGGAGTGATAGAGAGAGAATGACATCGCTGGGAATCACGAGACACAAGAAGAGATCTCACAAGGTATAGTGACGGCCGCTATACTCTCGGATATTTTTGGTGCAGAGATAATCTATTGATAGCTTTTCTATCACTCTTTTGCAACACTGGTCACGCAGTTTTCTCAGCACTGGCTGAACCGATTTTGACCAAACCAGTCGCATTCGACTTGGTTTAGGGTCCCATACGGTGCAATTGAATTGTTTGAAGTTTCGATAAGTAGTTCAAAAGTTATGTATAAAAATGTGTTTTCGCATATTTTCGGTAGTTGAATAAATGGCAGTAAACTAAACCAAACATCATCATGTTATACATCGTTAGTTAGGTAATTGAAAGACCTTTCCAACGAGTCCAAAACATTGATAATCTGGCAACCCTGTCTCGAGTTCTGACCACTTAAGTGATATTTATGTACTTTTTTGTAGCTGGATCTCACTTAAATGTATGTAAACAATTTCCGGATCCATCATCCGACCCATCGTTGGTAAGGTAATCGGAAGACCTTTCCAATGAGTCTAAAACATTGCAGATCTGGCAATCCTGTCTCGAGTTCTGACCACTTAAGTGATATTTATGTACTTTTTTGTAGCCGGATCTCACTTAAATGTATGTAAACAACGTCCGGATCCATTATCCGACCCATCGTTGGTTAGGTTATCCAGAGACCTTACCAATGAGTCTAAAACATTGAAGATCTGGCAACCCTGTCTCAAGCTATGACCACATAAGTGACATTAATGTACTTTTTTGTAGCCGGATCTCACTTAAATGTATTTAAACTATGTCCAGATCCATCATCCGACCCATAGTTGCTAAGAAAATCAAAAAACCTTTCCAACGAGTCTAAAACTTTGAAGATCTGGCAACCCTGTCTCAAGCTATGACCACTTAAGTGATATTTATGTACTTTTTTGTAGCCGGATCTCACTTAAATGTATGTAAACTATGTCCGGATCCACCATTCAACCCATCGTTGGTAAGGTAATCGAAAGACCTTACCAACGTGTCAAAAACATTGAAGATCTGGCAACCCTGTCTCGAGTTCTAACCACTTAAGTGATATTTATGTACTTTTTTGTAGCTGGATCTCACTTAAATGTATGTAAACAATTTCCGGATCCATCATCCGACCCATCGTTGGTAAGGTAATCGGAAGACCTTTCCAATGAGTCTAAAACATTGCAGATCTGGCAATCCTGTCTCGAGTTCTGACCACTTAAGTGATATTTATGTACTTTTTTGTAGCCGGATCTCACTTAAATGTATGTAAACAACGTCCGGATCCATTATCCGACCCATCGTTGGTTAGGTTATCCAGAGACCTTACCAATGAGTCTAAAACATTGAAGATCTGGCAACCCTGTCTCAAGCTATGACCACATAAGTGACATTAATGTACTTTTTTGTAGCCGGATCTCACTTAAATGTATTTAAACAACGTCCGGATCCATCATCCGACCCATCGTTGGTAAGGTAATCGAAAGACCTATCCAACGAGTCCAAAAAATTGAAGATCTGGCAACCCTCAAGCTATGAGCCCTTGAGTGCTATGTGTGTTTTTTGTATTCCGGAACTTAACGAAATTCAAACCTATCATATCACATATCACCCATTGTTGGAAAAGAGTGAGGAAGGCACCAACCACATAGGTGGATTAAGTTAGTTTTTCATTTTATTTTAGTTTTTTTTTGTTGAAAATAATAAAATTTTCACCAAATACCGTATTTTAATTCGAAAATACTCAAATTTTCAAAATTTGCAATATGGGTATCAAAGTGAATTTTGTATGGTTTTTCACATCATCACAGTTTTTTTATGTTAAAAACTAAAATTTTCACCAAATACCGTATTTTTTTCTAAAACACTCAAATTTTCAAAATTTATTATACGGAACGAAGCAAAATTTTGCACGCTTTTCACATTATTAATGTTTTTTGGAAAAAAAAAAAAATTAAGAAAATACAATAAGATTCGCTTCGTTTGATACCCATATTGCAAATTTGAAAATTTGAGTAATTTCGAGTAAAAATACGGTATTTTGTAAAAAATTTAGTATTTCCCAAAAAAACTCTAATGAAGTGAAAAAGCATACCAAAATTTCGTTTCGTTCGATACCCATATTGCAAATTTGGAAAATTTGATTATTTTCGAAAAAATAATAAAATAATATATTCTTAGTGAATGCATTGAAATTTAACACGCTTTGGTTGAAATAAAACTATTTTAGAAAGATTTAAAAAATAAGTTATCGTCCATTACCAGCGATAAGATTATCGCCGATAGAATTATCGTCGGGATAGTTTTATCGTTAACAACCTTGATTGTGACAACTTGCCAAAAATAATTATAGTCTGAGGCCGGTTTGTCACTCTTGGATGCACGTTTACTGATTACATTTTTATTATAATTTAGAACTCCGACAATATATTCAAATTAATTTCGAAACAGTGCACAGATCGGTCAGCCAAACAAAACGTATATAATTGGTATTATTTACATTGCATGTTATTTGTTTTGTGTATTCGTTTCGTTTTCCCACAAGTTTAACTTTGTACGATTGAAAATTCGATCAATGGTTTTCAAGATGGATATAAATAGTTCTCCGCCAACTCAACGAAATCGATATGCGTGAAATTTTGTCCTTAGGGGTAACTTTTGCCCCTGATCACGAATCCGCATGGCGTGGCTGGAACAAAATATTTTAAACTGAGACTACCCCATCGGAGATTTCTACGTAGAAAGTTGTGTTTTACCGGCCTGAATTATAATCTTTATTTTCTATCGGTGAAAATTGCGTTTTTCAAAATTTGAAAGTTTTTGATTTTTGGTACGGATTTTTTAATTGATCTGGCCTTGGATCGATCTATAAAAAATATGTTTTATTAAATTTGTAGGAAAATCTCTCCCCTCTAAAACGCTTTTAAGGGTTTGTTAACCCGTTTTGAGTGTCAAACGATATTCCAGAAAACCATAAAAAAAAGGTTAGTACATATCTGTAAAGCGTCCAAATCTTGATAATCATGACCGGAATTTGATAATGGGATCCTGTTTGGTAACAAGCATCCATTGAGTTGAGCTAAGGTTAGAGTTTGGAATGTTTAAGAGATTGTTGAACTTTACTCGTCATGACGTACGACCAAATAACCGGTCATAGGATTTCGATGAATTAGAGCTTGTTCAACAAGACCCTTCGCAACCCGATGTCTTCGGAAGGCATTTAGAAAGGTTCAGCTCAACCTCCAAGCAGATCATGCAAATTAGTTGGTGAAAATTGCAAAGGGGCTCAAACGCGTGCGAAATATGTGGCGGTTCGGAATGTTAAACGGCAGCATCCCTACCTGAGACACCCCTTCTTTTCCGCAACGGGGTCAGTCAACCTCTTCGAGTTGTTTTCGTTCGGACCTCCAACGGTAGCCAGGTTGGAGCCAATGCTGGTGAAACTCGATAGTTTGATTGAAACATAATCTCACCAAATGGTTGGCGCTTGTGATTCGATTTCTTCCGGATCACGTGACGCACATCTCAACATTCCAAGTTTCGCGCCAAATGTCTCATGAAGTGCAACAAAAAAAGACAACTCGGGCTCGTCCGGGAATTGAACCCGGGACCTCTCGCACCCGAAGCGAGAATCATACCCCTAGACCAACGAGCCAGTTGAGGTGAGGGGAAATTCCAGCCCGTCCAGCGCTGCTCGCTCGACAAGACATGTTCGAACGTGTTTGGCGATTTGTCATTTCTCCCGCTCTTTCTTTCCGTCGGGCTGATTTTTGCCGATTTGGAGCGCGGCGAACACGTGGTTGACGTCACGCTGACTGACTGAGTCCGAAACGGACGATGAATGGCGACGCCGATGATGGGTTGTTTGATTGGTTTGGTCACTTTTTGGCAAGATTTCACTTTTTTACCGTTTTGCGAGCGTTGGGATGCGTGTGTGCGTGTGATACACAAGCTTGATTTTGGGAATTTGCTCGCGAATAAGGAATATTTGCCCCCTCCCACGCCCTCCCACGTTGTTTATGGATGGCCTGTTATCAACAGTTTAAAATTATTTTCAAGTTTTAGTTTTTTACTTATTTCAGATTCCTATACACATTTACAATTCCAATTAGATTATGTTCATTCAATCAGGAAATATCTTATTCTTATTGGATTTTATAGAATTTTTCAAGGTCGGACATTACAGAATACACTCAACCCCCAGTGGTTGGTCACTTTTTAGTTTGTACCCAAAGTCAAACAAAGTCAAACTAAAAAGTGACGATCCGTCACTTTATCCAGGTTTTTCAGTGAAGATGGCGTTCGAAATGGTGAACGTCCGAAATGTCAAAAATCGCGCAGTAGCACCAACATTAGAAAAAAATGTGGCTGTCATGCCATGGTACACTTTTTTCGTAATGTTGGTATTACCGCTTAATTTTGACATTTCGGGCGTTCATCATTCGAACGCCATTTTTGTTTCAAAACCTGGATACTTTTTAAATGTTTGGTAGTGAGTGTAAGCTCTGTGTATAAAGGTAGAGAGCCTATATGGAGAGGCGAAATGTCACTATCAGGGTTCCAATCGAACTGTCAAATCGGGGTTCCAATCGAGCATCAAGATCATGCAAGAACAAGGTCGGAATCAATATTAAATAATGTTGGCCAAAAAACTATATTTATAACAATCAAAAGCATTGTAAAACTGATATTTTTTATAATTTGTTAGTTTTTGTTATGTTTGCGCTTGTTCGGTATAAGAAAAGTGCCAGAACCAAAGAAAAACTACAAGTTCTTCAACCTTAAATTTGAATGACTTTGGGTGTTTGAAATTTCTCCCAGAACATTTCATTTCCCTATGTAGGTCCCTATATAAAGGGTGTCAAACTAAAAAGTGACACCGTTGGCTTGACAACAATTGGTGTCAAACCATCGGGATTTCAGTGTACAGTCCAGACCGATTATCCGAAGGTCTTGGCAAAATTTCAATTCGCATAATCGAAACTTCGGATAATCGAATCACAATTTTGTTTATTTTTGTCTTATTTTAGATTGTTGATCTTAACTACTCTAGAGTGATTTTTTTTAAAATCTGAGATGGCGGGCAAAATGGCGGAAAAAATACATTTTCTAATTTAATATACACTGAACAATTCAAATATGACAAATTATATATTTTGATGATAAGTTGAAAGTCCAGAGTCTGTTATCCGAAGCCTTCATTATCCGAAGTTTTCTTATTAGGAACCCCTTTTAACGTCGAATTCAACTTTTGCGACCTCATTTTAGTGGTGATGAGTAGTCGGTAGCCTATTTATTAATTTGAGCTCAACGACTTAAAACAAGACATCAGCCAATATTTTTGTATCTGTTGACAGAAAGGCAGAACGACACCTCTTTAATACTAAGGGAAGGTTAATTTTCATCAGGAAAAAACGTTTTTAATCACTGCATTTTCCATTACTCGGGTGTCAAAAATCGAGAGAAATTTTATTTTATGAGAAATAGAATGTATTTTTCGAATCTGCAATATTATTTTTCATTTAGAACAAAAAAATCTTTTTAAAATTACGTAGTTTTTTCGTAACTTTCTAGGGGTTACTTTTCAGAGTGTAACAATGTTGTACAAAGTTGTAGAGCATACAATAACAAAAGTTTTGATGACACAAGGGGTTTGCATGCATTCTTTTAGAGTTAGGGTTATCCATTAGTGGGCTCCTTTCCTATAATGGACTCTCTGAATGGTTTTTGATGAAAAATTCAATAAAATCAAAATTTTAATAGTGTTTGTGTCTAAACAGCAAAAAAGTTGAATTTTAGAAGGTTAAAATATTTGGCAGGTTGAATATTCCCTCTTTTTTGAGTAATATTACCTAAAAAAATGTGAGCAACTCTCTACGAAATCGGGCGATTTGGACCATTTTAATTTTTTGTATTTTTTAATTTGGCTCAAATTTTGTGGGGTTCTTCTTTATGACCAAAGAAGCTATTTTGTGTCACTGGCAGGCCTGCAAAATGTTTCCAACCCAGCGTACACATGAAACAAACCAAAATGTCAGTCCACTGGCAGTTTTTCGTTTTTTTTAAAATAGTGATCATGAGTTCTGAAAATATTTTTTTTAAAGTTCAGAAAATTTTCAATGAAATTGTCTAAGAGACATTGATGATGGGACCTCTGGTTGCTGAGATACAGCGGCTTAAAGAAAAAGAAACAGGACAATTGAAGTTTTCTAAGTCTCATCCAAACAACCCGCAATTTTCTAATGTCGATATCTCCGCAACGATTTACAATGTTAAAACATGAAACATTGGTGAAATTTTCCGATCTTTTCGAAAAAACATTAAAAAAAATAAATCAAGACTAACATTTTAAAAGGGCCAAAAATTGAATATAACGCCCAACCAGGGGTCCAATCTTCAATGTCTCTTAGACAATTTCATTGAAAATTTTCTGAACTTAAAAAAAATGTTTTCAAAAATGGTCACTCATAGTCACTATTTTTTAAAAAACGAAAAATTGCAAATATTTCGCTAAAATCAAACTTTCGGTGGTTATATCTTGAAAACAGAGCCCTTTATCAAAAAATCTGTAATGTACTTTTCGAGTGGAAAATCAATTTTACATTAAAAAATTACGTTAAATTTGTTTTTGCATGAAATTTAGATTTTTCGAAAAATCAATATTTAAAAAAAATCATAACTCGGCGGCAGATTATTTGACCATGTTTCTCTATGGCTCAAAAGTTGCGGATTTTTGTCCCCTCAAACATATCAAAAAATCTCGAAAAAAATGCGTATTTTGGGAAATTGAATTTTTTGTGAAAAAAAAAGTTGATTAAAAAATCTGCATTTTTTTTCGTGTACCTATTTTTTCTCAACAATAGAGCTATCTACGTGCGCATGTATTGCGTGTACGTACACAATGGATTTTTAGGTTAAAATTTGTGGTCGCCAGCAAAAACAAATGGTAAGCTAGTGTGCGTGAGATCGGGCTTAGATAACTCTATACCTACAACTTTGCCGAAGACACCATTGATCAGAAAATTCACTCAAAAGTTACAGCTGTATGAATATTTACGTATCATTTTTGTATGGACAGCAGCCAAAATTGTATGGTGACTTGTATGGGTGAACCAATGACACAAAATAGCCTCTTTGGTCATAGGGAAAGCCCCCACAAAGTTTGAGCCAAATAAAAAAATACAAATAAAATCCATTTCCGGGTTTGGTAGAGAATTGGGTACTAAAGCCCTATGTAAATTTTTATGTACAACGGTAAAAAACACGATTAAAAACTATTTCTGGTCACTTTTTTTTCATTGTTATGCAAAAAAGTTATTGAAAAGACAACATTTTTTCGATGGACTAACTATGATCCCCTTGGAACGAGCTGTCAAGTAGGACTTTTTCTGTCATGATGGACCGCGAGGATAATTTTTCAAAATTGATTTAAAAATCCATTTTAAACTCTTTGTGGTCGTACAAAGGGTCATTGTACTCAGAAAAATAATCTTTATCGTTGTGAACAATAATATCAGCATTCTAAACTTAATTTTAGGACCCAATTGCTCACGTTGTACCCTGACACTACAAGAGACAAGAAACTTTTTTGTTAAAGCAGGTGTCCTTTTTTTGAGTTCATAAACTTTAGATCAAAGAATTAAAAAAAATATTTAAATTTGACTTGCTTCAAAGTATTTGAAAATATTAATAATTTACCACTAACTCTAGATTCCACCACCTGGAAGCCTGGAAGCAATTGACCGGAAAAAATGTCCCACAAAGTGATGTGACAAAAAGAGTTCGCGCTCTCCCGCGCTATGAAAATCTAAAATTTCCCCTATTACTCCTTTAGCTCAGTAACTCCAGTTCAGCTCACTGGACCACATGCAATATTCTGGGAGAGGTAGTTGTGGGTGGGTGGTTATCTATTTTTATGACTTCAAAAACGCCACAAAAGCCTCCGCTGAATGGTTGTCGTTCAATGTTTTTTTTTGTTCAGCTTTTGATTTTATTTTCAATTTATTTATCAGCCTCGGGTTTGTCATTTTGCACCACTTCTGGGCGAGATAGAAGCGGAGGTGACAAAAAGTGGTTAAGCCTGTACATTGAAAAAGAACAAAAAATAATGAAAACAACATCGATGAACAATGAACAACAAAGAAAGAGTTGAAGCCTAGGTTGAAGCGCGCGTTGGAGTATGACGGAAACATCAATGGCAGTTGTGGCAGCTTGCAGCATCCAAAACTGGACCATTTGACGACGGGAATCAGCTTTGAACCCGTTCATTGAGTTGAAAGTAGGCCTTTAAATGACGTCAATTCGTTTCAACTTTTCTGTTTCTCATTGAGTAGCTACAATCGCTTTGGTATTTTTTATGTTTTATGCTGGTTTATGAATTTACTCTGTTTGAAAAAAAGTTAAATCTTCAATTGTTCTAGTTATTGAATCTTGAAATAATGTAGAATATTTTATATGAGTTTTTTAAAACGAACAAAATCTTAGAATAAATTTTAACAAGTCACGTCGTGTTTATCAAAAAATCAAACTAAATCAACATTTTATGACAAACCTCTTTTCCTCAGAGCATACCAATGTGTTGGATGATAAAAATCAACCTAATTATCCATCAAAGTCGTAAAACTATAATGCCTTTCTCTCTTTTCGGAAGTCCAAACTAGACCAAAAGAACAAGTCATCTCGGAATAATGGGCTCTTTTCTACATTCTTGACATGCTGCAGTTTTCCCTTCTCTCTACTAATAGAACAAGTCCCACTCGTGTACGGTCCATAAAATGTGAAATGTGACTTGATTTGGCCAATGCCCGCGTACGTTTTGATGATCCCCCCAAAACCCCCTTCCAAAATTTTCCCTCCAAATTCTTTGCGTCCCCAAGTTACGAACCCGAGTGAGAGAGACAAATCTATTAGAAGGACACACGTTCCGCGTTCTTCTTCATAGGGGGGGACGGAGGCTTGGCCCATAAAACCATCGATGACACGGTCTCCTCTTGACGGCACGCCGGCCGCGGCCAAAGCGCCAAACTGTCGAATGTCCCGCTTCCATCTCTCCCCCGGTCCACTTCTTCGTGCTCTCTGGAGGAGTAGAGTTCGCAAATTGATTATAAACTTAACACCAACAATCGGGCCCAGAATCAGCGGACATGTCCTGAGGAGGGGAAAGTCGGTTTTACATGGTGACAACTTGAACAAAATAAAATTTAACTGAAAATAGGTTTTAGTATTTTTGCACTCCAGAATTTTTGAAAATTGAACTTCTTGAAGATTTTGTATTTCTATATAATCTTGAATTTCTTGAACATTTCAAATTATTTGAATTTCTTACAATTCTGAAAAATAATCTTGATTTTATTGAAAATATTATTTTTTAAATTTCTTAAATTTTTAGAATATTTAACATATTTTTAAAAATCTTGAGTTTCTTGAATTTCCAAATTTCTTGAATTTATAAAATTTCTCTCAATTCCTGAATTACATCAACATCTTCAACATGAAATATCTTAGATATTGGAGCTTCTTAAATTTTTTGAATTTCATTTCTAAAAAACTAAAATTCTTGATTTTTTTTCAATTTCTACAATTGCTTGGATATCTTAAGTGGACCTAAAGTTTCTTAAAACCATTGAATTTCATGCATTTTTTTTAAATTCTCTAAGTGCTCAATCGTCTTAAACTTTTTGAATTCATAGAATTGATTACAAATTTCATAAATTCTTGATCATCTTGAATTCCTTGTTTTTATGTTCAATTTCGAGAATTTTATGAATTAATTATGTTTCTTGAATTTTAAAATTTCTTAATTTTTTACACACACAAAATTCTTGACATTCTTGAATTTTTGGATTATTTTTTATAAATAGTTTTTTTTCATGTTCCTTGCGAAATTAATAAATTCTTAATTTTCGTAAAATTCTTCATTTCCTTGAATTTTTCTAGTTTTTTTTTTAATTTATATAAATGTTTTCATCAATTGATATATCTCTTGAATTTTTATTTTTTTAATTTTCAGTATTTTGAATTTCGTGAGTCTTAGAAAAGTCCTGAATTTCTTAACTTTATGAGTTTCTTAAATTTATTGATTTCTTATGTTTCTCAATAAAATGTTTAAAATATAGAATCAAAAACAAAACAATTTGTTTTGAATTTCTTTGTCATCCTAAATTTCTTTTTTGTTAATTTCTAGTTTTTTTAATTTCTTGCCTTTCTTACACTTTCTTAAAATGAATTTTCTTAGTTTAACTGAAAACATTTTTTTTTTAATATTTTTAGGAGTTAAAATTTCTGCATTTTCAAATTTCTTAGTTTTTTCTAATTTATTTCTAAAATTGAAGATAACGATATGTATTCTTAAATTCTTGAACTTGTTGAATTTGTAGATTTTGATTGAATTTTTTGAATTTTATTTATTTTGTAAGTTCCTTGAACTTTTTTTTAAGTTTTTTTTTTAATCTTGAGTTTTTTAAATTTTCTTGATTTCTTATGAATTTACACACTTTTTTTGAATTTATAGAATGAATTGTTAAAATTTCATGAATTTAATGTTTTTCGATTTCAAAAATTTCTTTCAACTCCAAAATGATAAAAAAACATTTATTACCTAAACATAAATAATCCTAAATTGCATAATCTTTTTAAATTTTTAGAATTTCTGGGATTCTGTTAATTAGGCTTCAACCATTAAGTACGTCACGCTAAAATCAACCAAAATTTACCCCCCTTCCCCCCTTTGTCACGCTTTCCCTATACTTATAACACGCTATGTCACACTTTCTCAGAGCCCCCCTCCCCCCCTAGAGCGTGACATACTTTATGGATGACGCCTTATCGGTCTTCAGATTTTTGTATTTTTTGGTCTCCCTGTTTTTTTTCAGATACCCTCAATAATTTTAATTTTTAACAAATGTATTCGATAAAAAATCTGATTTCTTGAATTTTGTGAATTTTCATGTTTTTTTTGTATTCCGTGAATTTTCTTAATTTATTTTAGTTTACTTAATTTCTCGATTTTTTAGGTTTTAAAAAACAAAGTTTTTGAATCTTTTGAATTTTTGATAAGGAAATTCTAAAATAATTATTTTTTTTAATTTTGTGATTTTTTTTATTTTTAGACCTATAAAAAACTGAATTTCTTAAGCTTTAATAAATAATTTCCTAATTTGATTAAACTTTTTAAATTTCAAATTTTTATTAATTTTTGGAATATTTAAAACTTCTTGAATACTTTTTATTTTATTTCTTTTGCCTCTTGAAAAAAATCTGGAATTTCTTAAATGTCTTCAATTTTTTCCGGTTTCATAAATTTAATATACTTTTGGATTCTAAGAAAATAAATTAATTTTTCTTCAAAGTCAGTTTCTTCTACTTTCATTCCTTATTATTTTTCATTTATTCATTTTTTAATTTCTTAATATCTTGCACTATCAACAAAAATAGTTGGTGGATTTTTTTTGAATTTCATGAATTTTAGGAAGTAAAGTTCTTGAGTTTTCTTGAATATCTTAAACTTTTCAAATGTCATTGAATTTTTTCAATTTTGTAGATTTCTTGATTTTTTTGTTTTTTTAATTTCTGGAATTGGTTGATTAGTATGATCTATCAACATAAATAATTTCTGGACTTTATTTTTTATTTTTTTGAATCCCACGAAGTTTTGGTAGTCATGTTCTTGAACTTCTTGTGTTTTCTTTAATATCTTAAACTTTTGAATTTTATTGATTTATTTATTTTTTTTAGATTTCTTGATTTTCTTGTTTTTTTATTTGTTGAATTGGTTGATAAGGGTGATTATCTAGTTTTTTTTAGTATTTCATTTACACAACAAGTCCTTTGAATTTCTAGATTTTTTTGAAGTTTAAATTTCGTCAACTGTTTGAAATTGTTTTGTCTAAACTTCTCGATTTTTTAATTAAAAAAAACAAATCGTGAGTTTGATAAAAAATTTTAATAGTTTTTAAATCTATTTTTTTATTTTACGGTTTTTGAAATTTTTGATACAAGAATCGAACTCACGTCCTCTGGGTTGGAAATCCATAAATTACGTTCATGATTATCCCTCGAGCTTAAAATTCTTTCAACAGCAAAATAATTCTAATTTTTTTGTTAAATTTATCTAGGATTTGAGAATGTAAATTTGCTGTTTATTAAATTTATTTAAATAGTCAAAAACAAAGAAAATGTTAATTTATGTCGCCACCCTCTTTCCAGTGAAAAGTGCTACCGTGTGCCATCATCGACTTCTCGAGCACTGAAAGCTGGTTAAGACTGGTGACCAGAGCGGAAGGGGGACACCACGTGAAAGCGTGCCCCCCCCCCCTTTTCAGGCGATAGACTTTCGGTCGTCGGCCGTCTTTTCGTGAGCCCGCGTGATCTGGGCGCTAAAACCAAAAACCTTCTTTTCGCCAAAAAGACACTAAAAAGTGTAGAGCAGTAGAATTTCAGCGCCTCTCTAATTTCCCCCCGTTTTCCTTGAGCTGGACCAGAAAAACGCTTTAGTTTGGAAAGAAAACGGACATAAAAAAAACTACGCGAAGAAAAGTCTTCTTTCAACCCCAAAAAAGGAAAGGGAGTGAAATGCCCAACATAATTTATGGCTTCTTCAATTTTTGTTCGATGGTCGGCTTTTCCACACTTTGCTTGCTGATGCTGTTGGTGGCTGGTGGAGGGAGAAGGTTTCACAGATTTTCACCCCGTTAAAACTTGATGGGAAATCTGAGCAGAGTTGGGAAGGAAGGGAGAGAAAGTCGGCTTGATGTCTTAACTAAGTTCGAATCGATGAGTTTGTTGGACCACTTAGGAAGTTGGAATGCTTTTACTTTAATTAATGTTGATTCGTATATTACAAACAACAAAAAAATAAAAAAAAAAATCAACCACTTTTGTTTTTATTTGTTATTTAGTTTTTCTTTGTCAACCAAAGCTACGCTCAAAGTCCATTTATCACTTTCCCGCAATGGATTCCAACAAGTTTTCAGACGATCATCCATTCCAATACAGTAAACGAGGCAAAGTAGACAACAGCGCAGCAGAATCCAATTCCACCCAAAGTAACTTTAGCAGCACATGCAAATTTCCCCACAAAAAAAAGCGACCCATTTTCGTTCAGCCTTCTAGAAGAAGCAAAATAAAAAGGAAGAAAAGTCCAACCAGTGCCACCATCAACGGAAGAGGGCTCATTTTTCATTCCTAAATCCATTCTCACCCCGACGACAAGGACGACGACATCACCTAGTTAATGTTGACCTATGGCATCACATTACGGCCGCGGTTGCCGCTGCTGCTTCTGCTGGTTTTTCGGTATGTCACTGCTGCTGCGCCACTCCAAGGGAGAAAAAGAGTAAAAAAAGCCAAAAAAACGGGTCTGAAAAATTATTTATTAACTGCAGTCATTTCATATTCACTCCTGACAGGTAAAGGACTCATGGGCTGTTGATGGTTTCCACGGCCCAGCCCCCCAAATCTGAGCATTTTCCAACTTTTATTTAGCAGGAGGTACATCATGGTTACACCGGCAATCACCATCAACTAAAGTACGGGAGGGATTTGGGAGGGAAATGTTGAGGGAGAAAATCATAGTTACTTGAACTGTAATAGTTCATCCTTCCACCTGTTTATACAAGGGGACATTCTAAAGAAAATATGACATCCTTTTTTATTAGAAAAGAAATCAAACAAAAATGTGTGTAAACATAATAATTTATTTTCAAAAGTAAATAATTTCCATCAATTTTATCTGAATTTGATATAATTTTCATGTTTCCACAAAATATTATCATTAATACAAATATCTCTCCTTTCACTAAAATTTACACACTAGATCCTCTGTAATTACTCTCAGCCTTAAGAATATTGTAATTACAAAAGCCGACTCGGTCCTAGCCAGGTCCCAGTACCGAAAAAGACCTAATAAAAATAAGTTTATATAAAATAGTAAAACTAAACCATGCTGTGGAAATGTATTTGAATGTTTCATTCAGTTCTATGTTATTTAATATTCTGATTGAACTGCAAAGGAAAGAATATTTTGATTTATAGGGGAAATCTACCCTTTCCAATCAAACACCTATCTTCATCATATGGAGAGTTTGATGCTCGATTAAAGCTCCAAAAATACTATTTGGGCTATAAACTTACCAGCAACAGCACCGCCTCGAGTAAGCACGCAAATGTATGCCACTTACTGGCCGAAAAGATCACATTTAATGCACTTTTGATCATAATTTGTATTTTGCGAGACCACTTCTCATCATTTTGTTGGCACACACAGTGACACACACGAGAATCCCTCAAACGCTTAATGAATATCGCCAAAATTAACTTTTCACTTTCGCTTACTTTTTCACGGCGCTTAAGATATGAAATTGCTTCCAACTACCGGCAACATGTTCTTTTGATCATTAGTTAGGCACTCACTTGAAGAATAATCCCGAAAAATGTAATAAATTAGCAAGCGCCATCAAAAAAACAAACGCGCCAAGTCGTTTGACGTTTCAATTTTCACTTTGCATTCCAATCGAAGGCTGAAGAAAACCGAGCGAGAGACGAAGGCAAAAAAGAACAAAGGCTGGCCGTCAACACCACCAGCAGCACAGCCAGCGATGCCAGGAAACTTTCCCTATAAATGCCACTTTTCGTGAGTGTTCGTTTGAACTGTCAGTGCAAATGGCAACACTCGACAGAGTGTTGGAAGAAAAAAGAACTAAGCCGATATTAGAAAAATGGGCGTGGCCCAATGCATTCGCCTCGATTAGAATACCCTTGGGAATTTTTGTTTGTTAAATGCTTGGTAAAGAAATAAAATAACTTTTAGTGAAAGTGAAAATAAACAGAAATGTTCACAAAAACTTGCTCTACTCGTTGGTGTACTTGGTTTTAGTAAAATTCAAGGGAGACTCTAGATTATCCAGCATCATTCAAACACGACCGCTTATTAGGATTAAAATGGGTAGATTTCCCCTACGTTCATAATTTTGTGCACAAATTGTAGTTTTTGATATGCAGATCCGGAATACCTAACAGAACCTTTTAGTCCAATTGTCATTTGTTATTTTAATTGGATTATCTGTTCAGCCCAGGGTTGTGGAGTCGGAGTCGGAGTCGGAGCCGGAGTCGGTGGAGTCGGGTCTTTTTGGGGACCTGGAGTCGGAGTCGGAGTCGGAGTCGTCAAAACTCGAACAGCTGGAGTCGGAGTTGGAGCCGGAGTCGGCTAAATTTTAAGAGCTGGAGTCGGAGTCGGAGTCGGAGTCGGAGTCGGAGCCGAAGATTTCTGATAACCCGGAGTCGGAGTCGGAGCCGGACTTATCTTAAATTTAACTTAAAATATGTTTTTTTTATTGTTCAGTATTTCCTATAGAACAGCTTAATTTACAAAACATCTTATATTTATAATTGATTTATCATTAATAATGATGACATAATGATAATTGATGGCATTATGTTTTTGAAACTTTTTATTGTGATTGAAAAGCTCTTATTGTGTTATTACACTATATATAGCACTATATATATATAACTAAATGATATATATATAACTAAATGATAACCTCTTAGCCAAGTATGTAGTATCATAATTAAAAAATAATAATAAAAATTTTTGGTTATGTAGTCAGTTCTTGAATGCTTCCTTTTGCCTATATTTATGTTCCCTTTCAATTCGAATTTGACCAAATTTCATCCAGTTATTTCTGAAAAAAAGTACTCACAAAGTCATCTTTTACCCCCATAGCGAATGTTTTAGAGGTTTTAAGTTAAATCATTTTTAGGAAAAAAATACGAGGTACATAAAAAGATTATAAATAGTAATCACTGTTTTTGCAGATCGAAAAAGAGTCACTGACAGTTTAACTTTTGTAACAAATAATCAACGATTATAACAATCTCTTACTTGAAACTCAACATGCGCATTTTGTTTATAACTGAGTACAAGAAAATCAAAGTGTTGCATTTAAAATAATTTAGACTAACAAAAAATGTCAAAAGAAGTTGCAACAAATTTGAAATAAGCATTGATTTTTGATGGGTATTTAAGGTAAACTATTTTGATATCGTTGCAAATTATCGTTGAACAAATCTCAAGAATTCAGTACAAAAATGAACTAATAAAAAATGTGTAGAACAAAATATAGGATTTTAATTAATTTTTCAAATATTATGAAAAAAAAATCAAAATAATATCAACTGGTACGAATTTTCTCAAACTGTTTGTCCCACGTAAATATGAAGGAAGGTGATGATCATTGCATTTCAATGTACCTTAAAAAAATAAAATATTTGTGACCTAGAAAAAATTTTACTTGTGAATATTTGTTTTATATTATATTTTAAGTTTTTTCATATATTTTGATGGAGGCGTAAGATCATTCATGAAGCTTCGTTTTAGGTGAAGGTCCATAACGTATAAAACTTGTAACCTAGAAACTTTTTTTCCGTTTATTTACTTTACTTTACTTTTACTTAACTTATTTTTCATGAGAAAAATATGACGCTTAGAGAGTATTAAAATAATCCTATTTATCAATGTTTTAAAAATAATTAACTAATAATAGTTAACTAATTTTTGAAACATTTAAAAATATGTGGAGTCGGAGTCGGAGCCAACCATTTGTTGAAAGCTGGAGTCGGAGTCGGAGTCGGAGTCGGCTAGAGTTGGTAGGCCGGAGTCGGAGTCGGAGTCGGAGCCAACCATTTGTTGAAAGCCGGAGCCGGAGTCGGAGTCGGAGTCGGCTAATCTGAGAAAGCCGGAGTCGGAGTCGGAGTCGGAGTCGTTTGAAATCTGACCCGACTCCGCAGCCCTGAGTTCAGCCATACTATATTTTTGTTTAAAAATATTTTGCAGACAATTAGATGTTTTTAGAAGACATTTTACATTTAAGAACGAGTCCACGAACAGGGCATACCCCTTTGTATGGGACGTCGTTTGGACCTCACCAATCTGCCTGAAATTTCAGGGGTTGTTTGTACATATAAAACTAGCATCTGGCCAAAATATGAGCACTCTAGGACAACGGGAAGTGGGGCAAATCGGGACACCAAGATTGAAGGTACATGAACGTTAAAAATCTTTAAAAGAAAAAGTATCTATTTTATGTGTTGAACTGCCTTACCCAAACCGTTCTCAGTCTCATATGGTAGTCCCAGATGTCCCATTGTCCCATACAAGCTGCAGTTTGAATCGAGTTGATATCTGGATGGATCACATTTTTTTAATTTGAGTTTGAAAATTGTGCTATTTTTCACTAAAATGCCAATAACTCCCTTAAGATTTGACCAATTGGGATACTTTGGCCTGCACTTTGTTGTATTTTTAATTTTGAAATTAAATTGAATTTTGCTCAAGTTACAGCATTTTTAAGACTTGTGACGTTTATGAACCTTCAAACTTGGTGTCTCGATTTGCCCCACTTCCCGTTGACCTAGAGTTCTCATATTTTGACCAGATGCTAGTTTCCCAAGTAACATTTTTTCCAGGAGTAGGATAAAATTCTCTTCAAAACTTCTTCAGGAGTTTGGAAGAGTACTTGAAGAGAGTTTTATCCTACCGCGGTCCAAACTGATATGCTGTAGCTATCTTGAAGAGCTCTGTAGAACTCCTGAAAAAAAAATGTTACTTGGGTTTATATGTACAAACAACCTCTGAAAATTTCAGGCAGATTGGTGAGGTCGCTGCGAGATGAGTATGCTTTGCTCGTGAACTCGCTCTTTAAACACCCAAGTAACATTTTTTTCCAGGAGTTCTATAAGAACTCTTCAAGATAGTTACAGCATAGCAGTTTGGACCGCGGTAGGATAAAACTCTCTTTAAGTACTCTTCCAAACTCCTAAAGAAGTTTTGAAGAGAATTTTATCCTACCGCGGTCCAAACTGCTAAGCTGTAGCTATTTTGAAGAGCTCTTGTAGAACTCCTGGGAAAAAATGTTACTTGGGCACTAATAATTCGTGGAAAGAAGAGAACATTTTTTTTGCATTTTATTAATATAGTTGAAAGTATGCATTAACATTTCAAGATTTTGTCAATAATTCAAACATGTTTTTTTAGTTAAGGATATCCAATTGATATAAAATGTTTTTCTTTGGGTTTTTGAGCATATTTTTTGTATTCAGGAAAAATCAATTTAATCTTCTTAGTTGTTTTTTACCTTTTTGTGATAAATTTTCATGAACTTCATTTAATTTTTCTTTTAGAACAAATTGATATTTTATTTCCAGGTTATTAAAAAAAATGAAAATAATCGTATTTGTTTTTATACACTTTTTAAGAATTAAAAACTAAAACTGGACTAAAAATTTTGGGATTTCGATCACATTTTTGGGACAAATTATTATCATCAGCATTTTTTGCTCACGAAAATTTGAAATAAAAATATACCTGTTCTACAAATCAATTTCATTGTAATTTATAAGCCTGTTGTTTAAAAAATTGCAATGCCATACATAATTATGTAATATTTTACTATTTTTAATCATTTTTATTAAATCTTTTTATTTGGCCGGAATAACCAATAAATCAAAATTAAAGCAGAATAAGTTTGTTGATTAGTTTTCAAATTATTTCACTGAAAGTTCCATACAAATTTTCAAGATTTAATTAAAAAAACCTAATAAAAATATGTTAAACTGTTTGAAAAAGCCTGTGGTATGAAAATTTAGAATAATTTAACGACGAAAAGAAGTAGCATCCATAGCTGATTTACTCAAATTTTATTTTTTTAATTTTCTAACTTTTGACCTAAGGCAGTATGGCTGTTGGAGGCTATTGTAAAAAGAAAGAAAGGTTTTATAAATATCATTTTTTAAACACTTATTTGAAAATGTTATGAGAAAAAATATAGCTAAGCTTGGAAGTTGATGGCACATTTTAAAGTGCTTCAAAAGACCTTTCGAATAGAGCTGGGACTTCGGATAACCGGATAATTTACAATTTTTTCTATGGGTCATTCCATCTGAAGCGGAACAGCATTTGAAAATTACCCTCTCCGATCCTGCTCAAATTTGGCAGAGCTGTTGATACTATCAAAACATGCAAGAATCCCGAATTTCATCCAAATCGGACCACCCCCTCCATTTTTGTACCTCCCCAAAAAATCGACTTTTTGGCGATTTTTGGCCAAACCTCCTAGTTTCAAACGGCGATAGCTCAGGAACCACAAATCTCAGAAGGTCGGTCTTAGACTCAATTTTGAAGGAAATTGGACGTAGAATCCATTTCCGTGATCAAAATGTTGATTAATTTATTTTTTCTACCTGTATTGCGCAATTGAAAACTTTAAACGGCCGTATCTCAAAACACCCCAACTTATTTTTTTTATTTGACCTCACCATCGTGTTCCCCGGCCAATTTTACATAAGAATCACCTATCGACAGAAATGAATATGTTTCGTTCCAGAGATATCGAATTTTAAAGTTTTGTGTTTTCGAGATTACCTGCATCAGCTTCATTCGCCGCATCTGCTAGAAGCACACAGGCGGGCTGATCAATAACTGCTACCTGGCCATTTATTGAAATAATATTTCATCATAAATAATCTTCATCAAATTGAGCAAAAATTAACTGTATAATACTGTAGGAAACTGAAGTTTAATCGCAAATGTTTATCTGCTCAAAAAAATTAATGAAGTGAATTTCTGTGTTAACCCACTGGACAGAGCAATGACGACACACAGTAAAGGGCAGAATTGGATTCCGACGGAGCGAGAGGAAAATGCAATTCTCGGATTAGTTTTCAAAAAGCCGTAAGAGCCATTGTTAAACAAAGTCCTTTTTGCATCGGTATTCGACCTACTTACGAAAAACCAATATCAAAATGCTCGAGATTGTTCATCTACACGTCCTTCAAGTGCCCCAAACTTAAAATAAATGAAATTTTGTTTCATTTTCTAGAAAAACGAAAATTAGTGTCAGAGGTCACAATGGCTCTTACGGCTTTTTAAAAACTCACCCGAGAATTAATCTTGTTAGTAACACTGAAAAATAAGTGCACGATACATTATTGAGTAAAAATATGAATTAAAATGAATAAAATTTGTTGATACGTTGTACTCTAGTGAAGGACGATCACAAAGAGTAGGAAAAGGATTTCTGGAATGTATAAAACTGAAAAATGTAAGAAAATCACAAAGTTTGATCTGCTGCAAAGCGGCTAATTCTCCAAATTTAGTTGCGATGATTTCGACACCGTCCGAACAACAGTGTTTTTTTTCATCTATCATTCTTGGATTCTTGGAACACAATACGGCTGCTGTCCTCACGTATAAGGATTTTTTTAATTAAATGTACCTTGACCAAAATCATATTTTAATGAAATGGAGCTGGCTCACTATATAAAAATTGATTTAATATGATCAATCTAAACCATAAATCAGAATTATGGTAAAGTGTCAATAATAAACTATAATAATAATAATAATAAAGCAGGTTTTGGGGTTTTTGCTGAATGGCACTATTTTGCTCCACTTCATTAATTTTTTTGAGCAGATAAACATTTGCGATTAAACTTCAGTTTCCTACAGTATTATACAGTTAATTTTTGCTCAATTTGATGAAGATTATTTATGATGAAATATTATTTCAATAAATGGCCAGGTAGCAGTTATTGATCAGCCCGCCTGTGTGCTTCTAGCAGATGCGGCGAATGAAGCTGATGCAGGTAATCTCGAAAACACAAAACTTTAAAATTCGATATCTCTGGAACGAAACATATTCATTTCTGTCGATAGGTGATTCTTATGTAAAATTGGCCGGAGAACACGATGGTGAGGTCAAATAAAAAAAATAAGTTGGGGTGTTTTGAGATACGGCCGTTTAATGTTTTCAATTGCGCAATACAGGTAGAAAAAATAAATTAATCAACATTTTGATCACGGAAATGGATTCTACGTCCGATTTCCTTCAAAATTGAGTCCAAGAACGACCTTCTGAGATTTGTGGTTCCTGAGCTATCGCCGTTTGAAACTAGGAGGTTTGGCCAAAAATCGCCAAAAAGTCAATTTTTTGGGGAGGTACAAAAATGGAGGGGGTGGTCCGATTTGGATGAAATTCGGGATTCTTGCATGTTTTGATAGTATCAACAGCTCAGCCAAATTTGAGCAGGATCGGAGAGGGTAATTTTCAAATTTGCACTTTTTCGTGCACAGTTGAGATGGAATGACCCCTATATAAAATCAAATTTCATCTTTTTATTCAAACCAAATCAAAAGAGATATACCAAAATCGTATCAGAATTGAAAATTATTTGGATAAAATTATTTGATGAACCCAAAATAGATTTAAGAAAAAAAATGTAACGGATCGGATAGTTTTTCGGATAATAGTATTCGACCATAAATCATGTGATACATAATTTAATGTCTTTTGAAAACCTGTAAAATTATTTTGTTTCATCTTTATGTCACCACACAGTCGTGAGACAAAGCTGGCTTGTTTAAGTTAGTTCATTTTCTAATAGAATTATGAATGCTGCAAATTATCCGGATATCCGAAGTCCCAGCTCTACTTTCGAACGCAGCTAAGTGAGTTGGAAAAGATGTTTAAAGCTCGTTTCACCCCATTTCCTTAAGTTTCTATGGGGCGCGGGTTCGATTCACGCCTTATCCTCCTGGCCTTCTATCGGATGGGGAAGTAAAACGTCGGTCCATTTGCGTAAAAGGATGAATTTTCTTAATTTATTTTAGTTTACTTAATTTCTCGATTTTTAAACTTTAAAAAAACAAAGTTTTTGGATCTTTTGAATTTTTGATAAGGAAATTCTAAAATAATTCAATTTTTTTAATTTCGTGATTTTTTTTAATTTTTAGACCTACAAAAAACTGAATTTCTTTAGCTTTATTAAATAAATAATTTCCTAATTTGATTAAACTTTTTGAATATCTAAATATTTAAGAATTTTCGGAATATTTAAAATTTCTTGAATACTTTTTATTTCATTTCTTTTACCTCTTGAAAAAAATCTGGAATTTCTTAAATGAGCAATTCCAGCTCAAAACAGGAATTTTTTAGGTACTTTTTTCTCGACCCTCTCCGATTTCAATGAAACTTTGTAGACATGTTATCCTAGGCATATATAAGCCATTTTTGTGTATATGGAGCCAGTAACACTCGATAATGACATTTGAGAAGGGCGTACGTGGTTTCAATATTTTTGTATTTCGTAATTTAAATATTGCTGTATCTCGAAGCCGTTGCATCGTATCAAAAAGTAGTCAAAGACAAACTTGTAGGAAATTTTACGGGCTTTCCGAAAAAAATACACTGAAAGAAAAAAACACTCCACTTTTATGAGATTTTTTGATTTTTAAATTTAAAAAATAAATTTGAAGGTGAGCCCACGATTTTTTTTCGCTCAATTTTTTTTGTGAAAATAGCCTAAGATGTTACAAAAAGACTCACGAATAATGCAGGATGGAGCAACTCACCAAAAAAATATAAAAATCATGTACTGAAACTGTTTTTTTGAAAAGTGCTCTAAACGTCAAAATTTTCAAAAGCCGAATACAGGAATCGATTCTCCAGACAATTTTACATAAAAGTCTCCATATTGACCATTGTCCTAAGTCCAATCCTTGTGAAGTTATAGCGGTTTTAAAAATAAAAATGTTGAAAAAATAGGGGTTTTTATGGTTTTTGGCAATTTCTATATGACGAACTTGATTTTTCATTGCTCATAATTCAAACATAACATTTTTTCAGTGTAGTAAAGTAATCTGGATAATAAATTAGCTTATATCTGTAAGCCCATACATCCAATTGAAATGTGGTTGAAGACAAACTTATGGGAAATTGGACGAGCTTTTCGGTAAAAATATTTTTGAAACTGGAATACCTAGTATTCGAGGGCTTAATTGTTGAGGCAGTTGCAAACCAACTTTCCAACAATCCAACTGGGATGAGAGGCTACCGCGCTTGAGTACCTACAGTCAAGTAACGAAAAATGGGAGAATTTTTAAAACTTTTTTAGTGTTTTTTTTCGATGAAAAATACGTTTTTTCGGAATTCTGAGTATGCCATGCCGCCCCTCCTTCACGAGATATCAAAAAACGGACCTCGGATTCGTGATCAGGGACAAAAGTTACCCCTTAGGACAAAGTTTCACCCAAATCGAAGAGGGGTCGGGGCAACTGCTGTGTGAGTTGGCGGAGAATTACCCACATGCAAACAATGATTGAAAACAGTTGCAAACTTTTAGTCACAAAACTTTAGTCGTAAGAAAAATGTAAAAAATATTAAAAAAATAAAAATTGTCCTTTCATAGAAAAGCGGAAGCGGTACACAATAATATTTTCAATGTTTTAAATTATTTATGTTTGGTGACATAAACTTTGAAAAATATTTGCAACGGCCATACTCTGTTTACAAATTTAAATTTAGATTTTGAAATAAATAAACAATTAATTCATTGAGCACAATCAAGTTTAAAATCAATGTTTTGTTTTCAGTTTTTTCATTGAGATGAAATTTGTTTTTGTTTATTTATGGGAAATTAATTCTAAACTTTCTTTATTTCCCCAAAACCAAATCTTAGAACAGTGAGGGGAAAACTTGGTCAAAGTGGCACTAGTTTTTTTTCTCTCTCTCGGTGGCCTACCGCAAAATATAGCGTGAAAATAACTATTTTCGTCGCATAGGGCTAATTCGTGTTACTCGATCACGAGGAGTTTGGTGAGCGATTTCCTCCACCATATTTTTTCTGCCTCACCCAATTTCAACGCCGAGAGACGTATTATTGCAATTACGATTGTTGTTTTCCACAGTAAAAGCCTTTTGGGTTTCATGCTCAAAATTGAAGCCTATTGCGCCACCAGAATTGACTCCTAGAAAGAGGTGAAGGGAAAGGGGATTGCACGAAAATTTTCCCTCCCACTTTTCCTCCCTTGGCACCACCCAGTACCAGTAGCATTAAACATGGATGCAATCATAAATTTGGTACCCTTCGACCTCCCTCCCGCCCCCAAGTCCTCCCAGTATGAAATTGTTACTTTCACGGAAAGGACCTGCTGCAAAGAAGTGTCCCTGCGGCAAAATATTCAACCAGTGACGTTGTGGCTGTGTCTATGTGTGTGTGTGTGCCCTCACTTTTTGTGGCCCCTTTGCTTTTGGTGTGACGAGTTATTACGTGAACGTGATTTTTATTTGAGCTAATAAATTTGCAACAATCTGCGCCTAACCCCATTTTAACGGGGGAAGCGTTGGATTTTGTCGAGCTAATGGAGTCAAAAAGTGGCTTTTATACCCTAAGACTAAGCGGAGGGAAAATCTTCATCTGCATATAGCAGCTGCGGGGTGGGGATTTGGTTTGGGGGATTTTCAATTTGATAATAACTTTCAATATACTTTGAACGGTTTGCATGCAAGCTACTGGGATCGGAGATTTGCATAATTCATTATAGGAATTTGCTGGTGGAATTTATTTTCTGTTAACTTCCATGAATATTCGTACCACTGATAAATAATGAAAAGCGTTGATCACCAATATAGTACAACTGTCTTTATTGTCATATTTGTTTAAATTATTACATGAACAATTCATCAAATAAATCGAAAATGTATTTCATTTGTATTATTTGCTTCGGCAGAATTTTTTTTGGGTTTCGTGGTTTCACGCCAACTCCCCCCCTCCCCCCTATATGGCCACGCGGCTTTTTTCTCCAAGGTGAAAAATCTAAAAAAAAAACGAAACTGGTATTGATTTATAAAAAAATCTATCCACAAGGTACATTTTTTTTATAAACATTTTATTGAAATGGTACAGAAAGTAAAAAGATTCTGTTAACATAACTTTTTCACTAAAACCGAAGTCTGTGGTTGACAGAGCAGCGAGTCAGACGTGCGTCCCTTACACACCAAAAAAAAGTGCTAAAAAGTGCATAAATGCCTCAGGGCAAGAAAAAGAGACGGTCCTCGCCAGCAGGATCGGCAGATTTGAAGAAGCTAAAGAATGCCGAAGCGCTACCTGCAAAGCCAGGCAGTTTAGGCAAGGACGCTCAAATTTCGTCTGGAAACCAGTTTGCTACCCTCCCTGTGGACGTGAGCGAGAAAGAAGTATTTGAACGACGGGAAAAGTTGCCACCCATTTTTGTGAAAACATCGTCATCGGATTCGGTGCGAAAGTGGCTGACCGGATTTATCAAATCTGGTGCTTTACGAGCATCCATTCGCCTGTGTGGCGATGGACTCAAAATTCTGCTACCTACCAGAAAGGATTACAACTACGTTCGGGATTTCCTGAACAACACAAAGATTGAATACTACAGCCATGACGATCCAGGTAAACGCCCCATGAAACAGGTCCTCCGAGGCCTGTACGACATGGATGTGAGTGTGCTGAAAGAAGAGCTCAAAGCTCTTAAGTTGAACGTGATCGAAGTCTTCAAGATGATGAGTCACAACAAGGACATCAAGTATCGTGATCAACTGTACCTGGTTCATCTAGAGAGAGGATCGACAACGCCGTCTGAGCTGAAAGCAGTTCGGGCAATTTTCAACATCATCGTAACCTGGGAACGTTATCGTCCAGTGCACCGTGACGTGACGCAGTGTTCGAACTGTTTGCAGTTTGGACATGGTGGAAGGAATTGTTTCATCAAGAGTCGTTGTGTCGGAGGTGAGCACAAAACTCAAGCTTGCGAAACAATCAACGAGAACATCGAAGCCAAATGCTTCAATTGCGGTGGCGACCATTCGACAAAGAATCGGAGCTACCCAAAACGTGCTGAGTTTGTGAAAATTCGGCAGCAAGCGACGACGAGGCACCAACCAAATCGTCGTAAAACACCACCAACTTTCACGGACGTGGATTTTCCTGCTTTGGCGTCACCTGGAGCGGGATCTGTTCGAGTGGTTCCAAATCTGCAGCCGTTGCCGTTGAATCATCGGCAAAAAGTTGCAGAGAATACAACACCTCCTGGGTTCAGTCAGCAACCGAGGGAAAACCAACCAACATCATCGGAAGCAGGCAGTATACTATTATAGTGACCTGTTTTCACCACAAGAACTTCTGAACATTTTTATCGAGATGACAACAACACTGCGTGGTTGCAAAACTCGCCAGGAACAAGTAAGAGCGCTTGGAGCATTCATCTTAAAATACAGTTCATAATTTACTCGTTCTAATGATTTTGAATATTTCAATGAATTTGCTTTTTTAGTTTTAAGTTAGGATTAGTTGTTAAAGTGATTTTTTTCTTTTTTTTTACCCAAATGTATTCGATTAAATGCAATAATGTAAAACAATTTGAAATAAATGAATGAATGTGAACAGTAATAATAAAACGAAAAATACAACAAAGATAAAGAGCATTTAGCCATACCACTTAGAATGTAAATGAAATGTAATTATTATAAGAAAGTTCAATAAAGGCAAATTTAATTTCAAATTTCACTAAAACCGAACAAAACAAGAAACTTAGTAAAATTTATGTTTCCAAATAGTGACTTGGTTATAATCAGAAAGCCATAATAATTAAGTTGGAATGTAATGGAATGCATCCAAAATATAAATGTTTTGAGGATTAAAGCTACTTTATTATTTAAACAGTATTTATGATTTAATTAGGTTGCGATTTCAAATATTTTCACAACATTAAACCAACCTAACGAATTAAAATTATTAAATAAAAAATGTAAAAAGTTTTTTTGAGGATTTTTTTTGGGAACTTGGGTTATCAAAGCTTTATGTTATTATTTATTTTATTCCAAACATTCATAAAAAATCCAAACTAATCCAACTAAATTTGTTTAATAAGCATGAAGCTTGTTCATTGATTACTTGTTCCCTAAAAAGTCGAGTTGTATCATTTCATCTCCATACAAGATTATACACAATTTAGAGGCTGAGCAACTCTCTACGAAATCGGCCGATTTCGACCATTTTTATTTTTTGTATTTTTTTATTTGACTTAAACTTTGTGGGGGCCAAATAAGCTATTTTGCGTCATTGGTTCACCCATACAAGTCTCCATACAATTTTGACTGCTGTCCATACAAAAATGGTATGTAAATATTCAAACAGCTGTAACTTTTGAGTGAATTTTCTGATCAATTTGGTGTCTTCGGCAAAGTTGTAAGTATTGTTGAGGACTTTTGAGAAAAAAATAGGTACACGGAAAAAAAATTTGAAGATTTTTTTATCAACTTTTTTTTCACTAGAACTCATTTTCCCAAAATACGTATTTTTTGATTTTCGAGATTTTTTGATATGTTTTAGGGTACAAAAATCCACAACTTTTGAGCCATAGACATTGAAAATCGGACCATTAGTTGCTGAGATATGGTCACTAGAAAATGGTGGGTTGTTTTGATGAGACTTAGAAAACTTCAATTTTCGTGCTTCTTTTTCTTAAAGCGGCTCTATCTCAGCAACCCGAGGTCCAATTTTCAATGTCTCTTAGACAATTTTATAGCGAATTTTCTGAACTTTAAAAAAAATATTTTCAGAAATGGTCACTCATGGTCACTATTTTTAAAAATCGAAAAACTGCAAATATTTCGCATAAATCAAAGTTTTGGTGGCTATATCTTGAAAACGGAGCCCTTTATCAAAAAATCTGTAAAGTAGTTTTCGATTGCAAATTCAATTTTGCAATAATGTCAAACTTGTTTTTGCATGAAACTTTGATTTTTTCCAAAAATCACTATTTTTCAAAAAATCATAACTCGGCGGCAGATTTTTTGACCATGTTTCTCTATGGCTCGAAAGTTGCGGGTTTTTGTCCCCTAAAACACATTAAAAAATCTCGAAAATCAAAAAAATACGTATTTTGGGAAATTCAGTTTTAGTGAAAAAAAAGTTGATAAAAAAATCTGCAATTTTTTTTCCGTGTACCTATTTTTTTCTCAAAAGTCCTCAACAATACCTACAACTTTGCCGAAGACATCAAATTGATCAGAAAATTCACTCAAAAGTTACAGCTGTTTGAATACTTACATACCATTTTTGTATGGACAGCAGCCAAAATTGTATGGAGACTTGTATGGGTGAACCAATGACGCAAAATAGCTTATTTGGTCATAGGGAAGGCCCCCACAAAGTTTGAGTCAAATAAAAAATACAAATAAAATCCATTTCCGGTTTTGGTAGAGAATTGCTCAGGCTGCGATTTCGTTTCTTTTGAAAAATTGTAGGTTATGGCTAGGACTTTAACAAAGACAAAGCTTTAAAAAATCATTCTTCTAGTCAGGGATGGAAAATTGTTTAAGAGTATTATTTGATTTTTTTTTCTTTCAATAAACCCTTATGTGACATTAGATTGAATTTGTCATCGAAACGTAGTTTTGATAAATAAAAAAAAATCATGTTTAAATTTGCAATTGATTTATTTTTATTTTATTTTGAAAATAGCTATCTGAAAGATCAGGAAATTATCAGGATCAGGAATGAGCATGAGCATGAGCATGAGAGACCACCCATGGTTGTCCTTCTCCGTTGCTGAACAGAACCGTAATATCCTTTCAGCACTACTGATCATAGGCTTCGACTATCAAGTGGTATTTCCCTTATCAACAGCATGTATGAATGTGCTGAAAAGATAAAACACCATGATTACCAGAACAAGATCAGTTGCAAATAGGTAACAGTCATTGGCCACCAACGGCGCCCGCCATGTCAGTGTGTAGATCTCGATTTTGAGGGACGGGAATGTTAGTTAGCGCAGGTTGCTACTAGGGCAGCTGATTTACTCTGTGCTTACACCCCACAAGCGCCAGGAACCTGAAAATTGGTTAGTAGGATAGGGCGACCCAAAATCATAGTGTTTGTTGAAAGGTATTATGTTTTATTCTCAAGGCAAACAATCGGTTGCTGCGGATGAGACATTTCCCGTTTAACTGTTGTTAAATTTTTAATGAAATGGTTTAATCTTAGACAGCCGGCTGTGGAAAGATAAAACCAAATAATATTTATTTATAAAATAAGGTGTTAAACGCAATGCTGCAATGATAGCGTAGTCTGATTTTTAATTATATAATCGTTTAGTTCTTGAATTTGTTACGGAATAGACGCGACGAACTCAATCTTCAAGTACCTTCCGATCTTCTTTCTGTTAGCTAGATAAGGTATTGATTTTCGTTGCCTCTCGAGCTACGATGCTATGGAGAGGGCTTAACACACAAACAACCGACGTCGAGCCCTCCGAGCTACGGAGCTATGGGAAGGTCTTTTCAACACAAAAAAGACTCGCGCACCACACGACGTTCTTGATGAATCAAAATAATTTTGTTACGCGATAAACCTAACGAACTCGGATCGTTTTTATCGAAAACTATATCACAATTCACGACAAAAATGCGAAACAAAAGGCACACGAAAAAAATCACTTTTCACTCCGAATATTTTTTTACGACCACGCGCTCCCTTTGCCAATTATGCACTCTCAGGAAATTATCAGGATCAGGAATAAGGAAAAAATGTTGGAACGACGTTTTTAACGCACAGATGACAGATTTGATCAAATTGTGTTCTGCAAAATTTTAGGATCATCTAGACATTCTTACAGTTCACAAAAAAAAAGAATTGTTCCGATTGATTGAGTTATGCTCGAGAATTAGCGAGATAAAATTACCGTTACAACTTTTCTAACGGTTTGGAATGTTAATTTATGTTGATATTGAACGGCATTGTATTGAAATTAATTTTACAAATTGATATCGCATGGGTGTTGAAAAGTTGATCTTTTCAGCACTGTTAAAAATTTTTTTTTGTTTTGAACGGTGAAATAACTTAACAGATGGTTGTTTGACATAAAATTTCATAAAAACTCGTCGTATTAGCCCAACACGATATACCTCGTTGGATAAACGTACGACTCGTTCTGAAAAAATCTTCTTTTGCAACTTGTTGCATGAACTGTTATTTTCAGAGAATAAGCTAATTACATTGCTCATAATTCAAACATAACATTTTTTCAGTGAGTAAAGTAACCTGGATAATAAATTAGCTTGTATCTGTAAGCCCATACATCCAATTGAAATGTGTCAAAGACAAACTTATGGGAAATTGGACGAGCTTTTCGGTAAAAATATTTTCTTAACTGAAAAATCAAGTCCGTCTTATAGAAATTGCCAAAAACCATCAAAAAACCTATTTTTTCGACATTTTTATTTTTAAAACCGCTGTAACTTCACAAGGATTGGACTTAGGACAATGGTCAATATGGAGACTTGTATGTAAAATTGTCTGAAGAATCGATTTCCGTATTCGGCTTTTGAAAATTTTGACGTTTAGAGCACTTTTCAAAAAAACAGTTTCAGTAAACGATTTTTGTATTTTTTTAGGTGAGTTGCTCCATCCTGCATTTTTCGTGAGTCTTTTTGTAACATCTTAGGCTATTTTCACAAAAATTTTGAGCGAAAAAAAAACGTGGGCTCACCTTCAAATTTAACTTTTAAACATAAAAATCAAAAAATCTCATAAAAAGGAGTGTTTTTTTTCAGTGTATTTTTTTCGGAAAGCCCGTTAAATTTCCTATAAGTTTGTCTTTGACCACTTTTTGATACGATTCAACGGCTTCGAGATACAGCAATATTTAAATTACGAAATACAAAAATATTGAAAACACGTACGCCCTTCTCAAATGTCATTATCGAGTGTTACTGGCTCCATATACACAAAAATTGCTTATTTATGCCTAGGATAACATGTCTACAAAGTTTCATTGAAATCGGAGAGGGTCGGGTACAACCGATTCCTTATTTGACATGGAATTGCTCATTAGGTCTTCAACTTATTTGGCAGAGATTTTCATTCATTTAAAAATTAAAACAAATCTTAAAAAAAAATATGTTAAAATAAATGTTCTGTGAAAATAATTATTTAAGGTTGAACTTATTTTTTAAGTTTTCAAAAATTCTTTGATAGAGATGAGGAGGAAATTGCAAACTTTGAGAATATTCTAAATAATTTTTGTATAGATCATTATTTATTCAAATTTATTTCTATATATCCAGGGTTGCCAGGCTGCCAGATAAATTAAGGAATGTCAGATTTTTAAGCGCTTGACAGAATAAAGATTAACCATGATGTACTCCTGATTCCAACAAGTTATGCCAGATTTTCAGGTTTTTTCCGATTTTGCTATAATTTTTGACCAAAATTTACGTGCCAATTACACAATTCTTTAGTTTATGTTATGTTTAGTTAAATATTGTTAAGATGCAAATCAAGCCAATTAAAACTACAGGAATAGTTACAGGTTGACAAATTTAACATGTTTTTTAAAAACAAAATTGGCTTTTTCCAGCCCTGTCCCAGCTCCCCCCACTAAAATGAAAGCCCTATCACAATCAGTAATTACTGATTTTGATTTCTAAAAAGAAAAAAAAGAAATCTAAAAGAAACAAGTTTGTGAACCGGGGATTAAGTTTAAATATTTTGTATAATTTGTGTTGTTAAATAATTATGCTTTTAATTAGATTGTGTCAATTTGCCTTGTCAAGCGTTTATATAAGACAAGCACACAAAAACGAATACTTGCCATAAATAAACACCAAAAAAGTTCCGCAGCCGGTAGGATTCGAACCTACGCTCCCAGAGGGAATCTGATTTCGAGTCAGACGCCTTAACCACTCGGCCACGACTGCTTCTTGTGATGGGTGAGGATTTTTACCAGTTTTGTTAGATATTTTAAAAGCTGATAAACAACCATTCATTTAACTTGTTTTGAGTACGTTTTATTTTTTTTATAAAACATGAAATATTGCTAATCAGCAGATTTACCACACCGCATATGCTGACAAAATTTTAATCAGCACTTTGATAAGCCCTTTTGATAACCGGGCAATGAATGAAAGTAAGCTTCGCGTGACGACGTCAGTTCGTCTGTTGTCTCCGTTTGACACACCCCCCCACGTGCGCACAACTTTATGGCGCTAATTTGGTGTTAAGTGAATGACTCATCAAACCGCGTGCGCGCGCCAACCAGCAGTGGCAGGATATTAAAAGGCTGTAAAAGTTTTGTGGTTTTTCTCCAACCCCCTTTTCCTCGACGACAGCGCAAAAACTTGCCAACAAGAAGAGTGCATTAATAATTTAAGAAGACAAAAAATTAAAACAAATGTGACAATGGTGCGGCGAAATAAAGCAAAAAAGCAAGATAAACTCCACTGAAAGGGTAGGAGATTGTGCGTGTGACTTGTTTAAACTTAATGAATTTTTCATAAAGTATGATGCGGCTGATTATTATTGGTCATGATTTGTGCCGATAAGCGAAAGCTTCTGTTTTGAGAGTGCGCTGCTGGCACGCGGGGAGAAGTAAAAAATTTACTACTTGCTCGTGTTTAAACTTTGTGCTGCGGCAGCCAGCAGAGCAATATGCTGATGCTGATTCCGCAGCATCCCTGGCCAATTGCAGATCAACATATTTTCACCCCCTCGCTTCCGTTCTGTTGAAGCTGAAAAAGGGGGATAATCAGACAATTGGAATGGGAAAACGCTTTCCCCCAATCGGTAACAATTGACTACAAGCGCACTATGATGATTGTAATGGACAGATATTCGAAAAATAAAAATTTTGAAATTATTAGGATTTAAAAAATAGGGAATAAATTAAACAACCAATAAAATTTATGTTTTCCTCATAAAATGCGACTCTTATTGGACTAATTAGGAATAATTTAAACAATTCTCCACAATTCTTATTTTTTAATTATTCATGCCATGTTTGTTTTTTTCTAATGAGAAGCGTTTTGACATGAATTCTTATCGGATTTTTTTTTTGTTTTGGTAAACTCCACCTTCCAAAATCTTGGTGGAATTGAATTATAAATCGAAAAAATAATTATAGTGAGAATTACTATTAATTTGTTCGCCCTGATTTGTTTGACCATGAGTTTTCGTAAAATTTGTAAATTTAAACAATTATATTGACAAAACAAGCTTTTCAAAGATTTTCTCAGGATCAACGGAAGCATGCAGAATCTTCATTTGATTTTTTCTTCATTCTCAAAAATGTGCATACAAAAAAATTGCAATAAACTGATGCTAAACAACAGCAACAGAAAAAAAACTAACTTAATCCACCTATGTGGTTGAAGCCTTCCTCACTCATAACCATCAATGGCTGTACACAAATTTCATCCATTTTTTAGATCTGGATAAAAAAGAACATAAATATCACTTAAATGGCCATATCTCGGAACAGGGTTGCCAGATCTTCAATGTTTTGGACTCGTTGGAAAGGTCTTTTGGTAACCTAATCAACGTTGGATCGGATGGTGGATCCGGACATAGTTTACATACATTTAAGTGAGATCCGGCTTCAAAAAAATACATAAATATCACTTAAGTGGCCATATCTCGAGACAGGGTTGCCAGATCTTCTATGTTTTGGACTCGTTGGAAAGGTCTTTTGATAACCTAACCAACGATGGGTCGGATGGTGGATCCGGACATAGTTTACATACATTTAAGTGAGATCCGGCTTCAAAAAAGTACATAAATATCACTTAAGTGGCCATATCTCGAGTCAGGGTTGCCAGATCTTCAATGTTTTGGACTCGTTGGAAAGGTCTTTTGATAACCTAACCAACAATGGGTCGGATGGTGGATCCGGACATAGTTTACATACATTTAAGTGAGATCCGGCTTCCAAAAAGTACATAAATATCACTTAAGTGGCCATATCTCGAGACAGGGTTGCCAGATCTTCAATGTTTTGGACTCGTTGGAAAGGTCTTTTGATAACCTAACCAACAATGGGTCGGATGGTGGATCCGGACATAGTTTACATACATTTAAGTGAGATCCGGCTTCCAAAAAGTACATAAATATCACTTAAGTGGCCATATCTCGAGACAGGGTTGCCAGATCTTCAATGTTTTGGACTCGTTGGAAAGGTCTTTTGGTAACCTAACCAACAATGGGTCGGATGGTGGATCCGGACATAGTTTACATACATTTAAGTGAGATCCGGCTTCAAGTGGCCATATCTCGAGTCAGGGTTGCCAGATCTTCAATGTTTTGGACTCGTTGGAAAGGTCTTTTGATAACCTAACCAACAATGGGTCGGATGGTGGATCCGGACATAGTTTACATACATTTAAGTGAGATCCGGCTTCAAAAAAGTACATAAATATCACTTAAGTGGCCATATCTCGAGTCAGAGTTACCAAATCTTCAATGTTTTGGACTCGTTGGAAAGGTCTTTTGATAACCTAACCAACAATGGGTCGGATGGGGGATCCGGACATAGTTTACATACATTTAAGTGAGATCCGGCTTCCAAAAAGTACATAAATATCACTTAAGTGGCCATATCTCGAGACAGGGTTGCCAGATCTTCAATGTTTTGGACTCGTTGGAAAGGTCTTTTGATAACCTAACCAACAATGGGTCGGATGGTGGATCCGGACATAGTTTACATACATTTAAGTGAGATCCGGCTTCAAAAAAGTACATAAATATCACTTAAGTGGCCATATCTCGAGACAGGGTTGCCAGATCTTCAATGTTTTGGACTCGTTGGAAAGGTCTTTTGATAATCTAACCAACGATGAGTCGGATGGTGGATCCGGACATAGTTTACATACAGTTAAGTGAGATCCGGCTTCCAAAAAGTACATAAATATCACTTAAGTGGCCATATCTCGAGACAGGGTTGCCAGATCTTCTATGTTTTGGACTCGTTGGAAAGGTCTTTTGATAACCTAACCAACAATGGGTCGGATGATGGATCCGGACATAGTTTACATACATTTAAGTGAGATCCGGCTTCAAAAAAGTACACAAATATCACTTAAGTGGCCATATCTCGAGTCAGGGTTGCCAGATCTTCTATGTTTTGGACTCGTTGGAAAGGTCTCTTGATTACCTAACCAATGATGGATCGGATGGTGGATCCGGACATAGTTTACATACATTTAAGGGAGATCCGGCTTCAAAAAAGTACATAAATATCACTTAAGTGGCCATATCTCGAGTCAGGGTTGCCAGATCTTCAATGTTTTGGACTCGTTGGAAAGGTCTTTTGATAACCTAACCAACGTCGGGTCGGATGGTGGATCCGGACATAGTTTACATACATTTAAGTGAGATCCGGCTTCAAAAAAGTACATAAATATCACTTAAGTGGCCATATCTCGAGACAGGGTTGCCAGATCTTCAATGTTTTGGACTCGTTGGAAAGGTCTTTTGATAATCTAACCAACGATGAGTCGGATGGTGGATCCGGACATAGTTTACATACATTTAAGTGAGATCCGGCTTCAAAAAAGTACATAAATATCACTTAAGTGGCCATATCTCGAGACAGGGTTGCCAGATCTTCAATGTTTTGGACTCGTTGGAAAGGTCTTTTGATAACCTAACCAACAATGGGTCGGATGGTGGATCCGGACATAGTTTACATACATTTAAGTGAGATCCGGCTTCCAAAAAGTACATAAATATCACTTAAGTGGCCATATCTCGAGACAGGGTTGCCAGATCTTCAATGTTTTGGACTCGTTGGAAAGGTCTTTTGGTAACCTAACCAACAATGGGTCGGATGGTGGATCCGGACATAGTTTACATACATTTAAGTGAGATCCGGCTTCAAGTGGCCATATCTCGAGTCAGGGTTGCCAGATCTTCAATGTTTTGGACTCGTTGGAAAGGTCTTTTGATAACCTAACCAACAATGGGTCGGATGGTGGATCCGGACATAGTTTACATACATTTAAGTGAGATCCGGCTTCAAAAAAGTACATAAATATCACTTAAGTGGCCATATCTCGAGTCAGAGTTACCAAATCTTCAATGTTTTGGACTCGTTGGAAAGGTCTTTTGATAACCTAACCAACAATGGGTCGGATGGGGGATCCGGACATAGTTTACATACATTTAAGTGAGATCCGGCTTCCAAAAAGTACATAAATATCACTTAAGTGGCCATATCTCGAGACAGGGTTGCCAGATCTTCAATGTTTTGGACTCGTTGGAAAGGTCTTTTGATAACCTAACCAACAATGGGTCGGATGGTGGATCCGGACATAGTTTACATACATTTAAGTGAGATCCGGCTTCAAAAAAGTACATAAATATCACTTAAGTGGCCATATCTCGAGACAGGGTTGCCAGATCTTCAATGTTTTGGACTCGTTGGAAAGGTCTTTTGATAATCTAACCAACGATGAGTCGGATGGTGGATCCGGACATAGTTTACATACAGTTAAGTGAGATCCGGCTTCCAAAAAGTACATAAATATCACTTAAGTGGCCATATCTCGAGACAGGGTTGCCAGATCTTCTATGTTTTGGACTCGTTGGAAAGGTCTTTTGATAACCTAACCAACAATGGGTCGGATGATGGATCCGGACATAGTTTACATACATTTAAGTGAGATCCGGCTTCAAAAAAGTACACAAATATCACTTAAGTGGCCATATCTCGAGTCAGGGTTGCCAGATCTTCTATGTTTTGGACTCGTTGGAAAGGTCTCTTGATTACCTAACCAATGATGGATCGGATGGTGGATCCGGACATAGTTTACATACATTTAAGGGAGATCCGGCTTCAAAAAAGTACATAAATATCACTTAAGTGGCCATATCTCGAGTCAGGGTTGCCAGATCTTCAATGTTTTGGACTCGTTGGAAAGGTCTTTTGATAACCTAACCAACGTCGGGTCGGATGGTGGATCCGGACATAGTTTACATACATTTAAGTGAGATCCGGCTTCAAAAAAGTACATAAATATCACTTAAGTGGCCATATCTCGAGACAGGGTTGCCAGATCTTCAATGTTTTGGACTCGTTGGAAAGGTCTTTTGATAATCTAACCAACGATGAGTCGGATGGTGGATCCGGACATAGTTTACATACATTTAAGTGAGATCCGGCTTCAAAAAAGTACATAAATATCACTTAAGTGGCCATATCTCGAGTCAGGGTTGCCAGATCTTCAATATTTTGGACTCGTTGGAAAGGTCTTTTGATAACCTAACCAACAATGGGTCGGATGGGGGATCCGGACATAGTTTACATACATTTAAGTGAGATCCGGCTTCCAAAAAGTACATAAATATCACTTAAGTGGCCATATCTCGAGACAGGGTTGCCAGATCTTCAATGTTTTGGACTCGTTGGAAAGGTCTTTTGATAACCTAACCAACAATGGGTCGGATGGTGGATCCGGACATAGTTTACATACATTTAAGTGAGATCCGGCTTCAAAAAAGTACATAAATATCACTTAAGTGGCCATATCTCGAGACAGGGTTGCCAGATCTTCAATGTTTTGGACTCGTTGGAAAGGTCTTTTGATAATCTAACCAACGATGAGTCGGATGGTGGATCCGGACATAGTTTACATACATTTAAGTGAGATCCGGCTTCCAAAAAGTACATAAATATCACTTAAGTGGCCATATCTCGAGACAGGGTTGCCAGATCTTCTATGTTTTGGACTCGTTGGAAAGGTCTTTTGATAACCTAACCAACAATGGGTCGGATGATGGATCCGGACATAGTTTACATACATTTAAGTGAGATCCGGCTTCAAAAAAGTACACAAATATCACTTAAGTGGCCATATCTCGAGTCAGGGTTGCCAGATCTTCTATGTTTTGGACTCGTTGGAAAGGTCTCTTGATTACCTAACCAATGATGGATCGGATGGTGGATCCGGACATAGTTTACATACATTTAAGGGAGATCCGGCTTCAAAAAAGTACATAAATATCACTTAAGTGGCCATATCTCGAGTCAGGGTTGCCAGATCTTCAATGTTTTGGACTCGTTGGAAAGGTCTTTTGATAACCTAACCAACGTCGGGTCGGATGGTGGATCCGGACATAGTTTACATACATTTAAGTGAGATCCGGCTTCAAAAAAGTACATAAATATCACTTAAGTGGCCATATCTCGAGACAGGGTTGCCAGATCTTCAATGTTTTGGACTCGTTGGAAAGGTCTTTTGATAATCTAACCAACGATGAGTCGGATGGTGGATCCGGACATAGTTTACATACATTTAAGTGAGATCCGGCTTCAAAAAAGTACATAAATATCACTTAAGTGGCCATATCTCGAGTCAGGGTTGCCAGATCTTCAATATTTTGGACTCGTTGGAAAGGTCTTTTGATAACCTAACCAACAATGGGTCGGATGGGGGATCCGGACATAGTTTACATACATTTAAGTGAGATCCGGCTTCCAAAAAGTACATAAATATCACTTAAGTGGCCATATCTCGAGACAGGGTTGCCAGATCTTCAATGTTTTGGACTCGTTGGAAAGGTCTTTTGATAACCTAACCAACAATGGGTCGGATGGTGGATCCGGACATAGTTTACATACATTTAAGTGAGATCCGGCTTCAAAAAAGTACATAAATATCACTTAAGTGGCCATATCTCGAGACAGGGTTGCCAGATCTTCAATGTTTTGGACTCGTTGGAAAGGTCTTTTGATAATCTAACCAACGATGAGTCGGATGGTGGATCCGGACATAGTTTACATACATTTAAGTGAGATCCGGCTTCCAAAAAGTACATAAATATCACTTAAGTGGCCATATCTCGAGACAGGGTTGCCAGATCTTCTATGTTTTGGACTCGTTGGAAAGGTCTTTTGATAACCTAACCAACAATGGGTCGGATGATGGATCCGGACATAGTTTACATACATTTAAGTGAGATCCGGCTTCAAAAAAGTACACAAATATCACTTAAGTGGCCATATCTCGAGTCAGGGTTGCCAGATCTTCTATGTTTTGGACTCGTTGGAAAGGTCTCTTGATTACCTAACCAATGATGGATCGGATGGTGGATCCGGACATAGTTTACATACATTTAAGGGAGATCCGGCTTCAAAAAAGTACATAAATATCACTTAAGTGGCCATATCTCGAGTCAGGGTTGCCAGATCTTCAATGTTTTGGACTCGTTGGAAAGGTCTTTTGATAACCTAACCAACGTCGGGTCGGATGGTGGATCCGGACATAGTTTACATACATTTAAGTGAGATCCGGCTTCAAAAAAGTACATAAATATCACTTAAGTGGCCATATCTCGAGACAGGGTTGCCAGATCTTCAATGTTTTGGACTCGTTGGAAAGGTCTTTTGATAATCTAACCAACGATGAGTCGGATAATCTAACCAACGATGAGTCGGATGGTGGATCCGGACATAGTTTACATACATTTAAGTGAGATCCGGCTTCAAAAAAGTACATAAATATCACTTAAGTGGCCATATCTCGAGTCAGGGTTGCCAGATCTTCAATATTTTGGACTCGTTGGAAAGGTCTTTTGATAACCTAACCAACAATGGGTCGGATGGTGGATCCGGACATAGTTTACATACATTTAAGTGAGATCCGGCTTCCAAAAAGTACATAAATATCACTTAAGTGGCCATATCTCGAGACAGGGTTGCCAGATCTTCAATGTTTTGGACTCGTTGGGAAGGTCTTTTGATAACCTAACCAACGAAGGGTCGGATATTGGATCCGGACATAGTTTACATACATTTTAGTGAGATCCGGATATATATGAAAACACATTTTTATACATAACTTTTGAATTACTTATTGAAACTTCAATCTGTATAAAACTCGATCTATGGGACCCTAAACCAAGTCGAATGCAACAAGTTCGGGTCAAATCGGTTCAGCCAGTGCCGAGAAACATGAGCTAGTTTGTTGGTCACATACATACATACACACACACATACACACACACATACACACACACATACACACACACATACACACAGACATTTGTTCAGTTTTCGGTTCTGAGTCGATATGTATACATGAAGGTGGGTCTACGATGTTTTTATACAAAGTTCATTTTTAGAGCAGGATTATAGCCTTACCTCAGTGAGGAAGGCAAAATTAACGATGTAGTTTTGTTGACAATATGATTACACACAGGAGAAGACCGTATAATATTTGGGAAATGAGGATTTTTATCTCAAATCTATTTTAATTTTTTTTATAAAGCATTGACAACTATTGGAAATGGTTGTGACACGTACTTTTAAGATTTTTGTTTACATTATTCAATGTATCTTTTTACTGTTTTTTAAGCGACAGCTTCAAAAAAATAAAAAATAACAATAATTAAAATTTTAAATTACAAGCAAAATTACAAAATTTAACATTTGAATGAAAAATGCAATTTACATCTTACAATCTTTAGTTTTTAAAATATTCAAAAGCATTTGGCATTTTTTTGTTGTAAAGTTTTTTTTTGAGTACTGTACAACGGAATTTCACAAAAAAATTAAATGTTGTTGATCGATCTCAAATATGCTAAACAAGCCTTACCCGACAGACTTCGTTCTGCCTTTTTTCGTTTGTTGACGTTTTTAGCTTTTTTGCTTCTTCAGCCTCCTTTGATCAAAATTTGCTTTAACGTAACTTTTTCCATACAATTTGCCGATACTCCGGAATCGGTTCCAGAGTGGCCAAAGTGTCAACTTATTAGCGTAAAAACCTTCCTTGGGCTTATACGAACCCAACGCAGCAAAGAGCGCCTCGATCCGACCTTTCGTGTTCAACTGATACGCGTTCGAACAAAACCATCGAAATTTTTTATATATATAGAAGATATGATTCCAAACGCTGGAAAATGTATTTCAAATTATTTTCAGTTCATTAGACATCTTTTACCATAAAATTTTTTATGTTTTTTAAAAAAATATTATTTTTGCCCCCTGATTTTTCGGACCAATTTTGGAGGGGAGGGCACATAAACTTAAAAAAATATTTGCAACGACCTGAGATATTGCCATGCAAAGGTTTAAAAACAAGAATAATTGATGTTTTCCAAGTCTCACCCAAACAACCCATAATTTTCTAACGTCGATATCTCAGCAACTAATGGTCCGATTTTCAATGTTAAAATATGAAACATTCGTGAAATTTTCCGATCTTTTCGAAAACAATATTTTTAAATCAAGACTAACATTTCAAAAGGGCGTAATATTGAATGTTTGGCCCTTTTGAAATGTAAGTCTTGATTTAAAAAAAAATGATTGATTTTACTGTTTTTTAACCTTTTCATAGGGACGTGGCGTTACATCGTGCTGCCACCTGTTTTTTTTTAAGTGCAAGAGTGGAAAAGTGCTGAGTCATCGTCTAAAAATAGACGGCTTCCTATCACGCCCAGCAAAATGAAGTCGATAAAGTAGTCAGTTTCGATGAGAAAAAGTGGAAAACGTGGTCTAAAAATAGCGACGTCATCCCTCTATGGCAATATCTCCGCAACTAAGGGTCGTCTCAACAATGTTCAAAAATGCAAAATATAGAGAATTCTCTCAGCTTTGAAATTTTTTTTCAAAAGTGGGCAAACATGGGCACTTATTTTAAAAAATAAATAACTGAGAATTTTTTTAAAAAGTATCATAAAAATGGCTATAACTTGAAAACGGTGCATTTAATCAAAATTTCACTGAAGTACTTTTTGATTGCAAATTTGATTATTTGATATCGAAAAGTGAAGTGGACAAATTTTTGAGACCAATATTTCGATTTAAAAAAAAACAGTATTGAATCAAAAATTCAAGTCGGTCGAAGATTTTTTGCCCATCCTGGAAATTTCTGAAAAGTTGTCATTTTATGTCCCTTAAAACATATCAGAAAATGAAAAAAAAAGATTTTTTGCAAATCAAGTTTTAGTTACAAAAATTAAAATTAAAAATCACCAAAAAAATTTTAATCGTGTATCATTTTTTTTCACTGTAGTCCTTATTTAAATCTAAAACTTTGCCGAAGACACCAAATCGATCAAAAAATTACTTCAAAAGATACAGATTTTTGAATTTTTATAGATCATTTTTTTTTCAATTTGTATGGAAAATTATATGGACAAACCAATGATGCAAAATGGCTTCTTTGGAAAAAATACAAAAAAATCGAATGACCGAAATCTCCGAAAATTGCTCTATTGTGTGCGTTTGAGAGTTTTTTTTTTTTGAAAGTTTAGCAAATTTTGTTAAGAATGACCATTTGACAATGTTGTGGCACATGCATTGCTAGAATGACTCGTTTTTTCTTAAATATATTGTTTATGATAAACGGCAGTATCTGGCTAGGTTATTTAGAGATATTTTCATTTTTTTTTGTTTCAAGGAGAAAACTTCAACAAACTGGTGATAAATGGACAAAATCATTACTTTTTCAAAAAACTTTTTCGTAAATTTTAAATATCTCTTGAAGAATACATGCAAATACATTTTTTTGGTTTTGTCTGCTCTGCAACTTTGTAGAACATTTACACCTAGTTTTTCCTACAAAATTACAAAAAAATGAGTCATTTAAAAATGCAAAATGTTGTTCTAAATGCAAAAATAACCTCTCAGGGTTGTTGCAGATTCGAAAAGTACATACAATTTTTGATAAACTGACATGTCTCACGAATTGTTACCGTTAAGTAACGAGAAATGGAAGTAATTTAAACTATTTTTAAGAAGTAAAATACTTTTTTTTTTAATTTTGAGTACGCCTTGGGCGTAAAAATTTACACTAAAGTCCCTTTGACACCAGTTGTCTATCTTCTCACAGTTTCGAGCTACAAATCACTGAAAAACGAGTCTTAGTATAAATCCACCGTCACGGGATATCGGAAAATGGATCACGGGTTCGTAATCAGGGACCAAAATTACCACTCAGAGCAAAGTTTCACAGAATTCGAAGACGGAATGGGTCGGGCAACTTTTTCCGAATCCGTTTGAGTTGACCCATAAACAAATGATTACACTGTCCTACAAACATTGAGAAAAATGAATGCGCAGAGGTTCTCACAAACACGTGCAACTTGAATTTTTCAAAAATATTTAGACAGGGCCGAATGGTTTTTCTCCAAAGTTTGTATGTAGAATTAGTGGGAATTACATCCCACTTTCTGCTTGATAAATTTACACTGATATAAAAAAAAGTACAAAATTCCTTTATTCTAGGAATTTTGCCTCTTTTTCTCATTGTGTAATTGGGTGTTTTGGATTACTGAATAAGGAAGATAGGCAAAATCACTGGAATTTATTAATTTGGTACTTATTGTTATATTTCAATGTAGTTACAATGCAATGTAAAGTATAAAGTCAAATTAAAACCACAGTTTGTTCACAATGTTGATCCACTCAAATTGATTTACATCAAGGATTGTAAATAAATTTAAAAAATGATAAAAATTTAAGAAAAATATTAATTTCAAGAACTTCGTGGCTACCAAAAATGTTTAATGATTTCTTTAAAACTTCTTTAAAAGTCTTAATTTTGACCCATCTATTTTCCCACCGTTTCCCCTAAAACCCCGCCAATTTGGCTGTGGAGTTTTGCGGTTCGAGTGTCCTAGACCTGGGAATCCTTCCGGAGAAATCCCTGCCCTTTAATTCAAAACTATTTCGGCCTGGTGCTACCGTGTTTCATGCCGTGGCTGGGGGAAAAGAACTTGTTCGATTTTGGAAACGACCACACAAGAAGACGATATGCCATCAGAGGAGGATAACACACCACTAATAAACGGTTTCCGGTCGATTGCGTTTGTGAACGGTCGGTCCGTTGAACGGTTGATCCTGGCAATTTACCTTTATGAAATTGACAGTTTTTCAGAGCGGCCTCTGTGAGCCACAATGGCTGCAGGTGAGATTTGGACTTTTAGATTGAAACTAATGGGGCTTGTTTTGGGAGGAGAGTTTGTCGTCTAGGATTTTGAAACATATTTGGCGGGGTTTTAGAAGGGATCAGCCTTCTGCTAATGTGTTTATATGAAGAGCAATCAGGAAGCGATTTACTGAATGGAGGGGAACGAAATCCTTTCGAATTTTGATTTTTTTTTTAGTCGAAGTTCATCTTAACAATTTCTAATTCCGTCATGCTGCTGGCCAGATTTCCCTGTTGGTTAAAATCCTTCTCACGCATCACGTCCATCCTTTGGGAGGGAGGCCCAACACTGCGACATTTTTCCACTACTTGTCATTCATGAACGAGATTCATTCACTTCCACTTTTTCACTATCTCCGCAATCCTTAAGGAGTCTGTGTTTCATCGCATCACGGAACCACGTGACTTTCTTCGAAATAAGCAGCAGCTAATATGTGAGCATTTGGGGTGGCTTGTTTCTTGAATTTCCGTAGTAAAAGTCAGTGAAAAGTTAAAAGTTGAGTTGACACCATGCTCAATTTCCAGTGCAGCTAGTTCCGTATGCATCACCAGACCCATCCATCGTCAAAGTGTTTTTCTTTCCTAGAATAACGAATCAAGGGCCTAGTGTCCTTTTGAGGACACTTTTTCCGCCCCTCAACTCTCTCTTGCTATAGTAGGGAAATCAGGCCACGCAGCTGATATAAATTCCGCTGATGGGTGGAAATTAAATTTTTCGTGGCCTGCGAGGAAAAAACAACACAAACATAAGAACAATGGGAGGGAACTCCACCAAGTGATTAGTTTTTCCTCACTCTTTTGTGGAAAATTTGAATGAAATGAGTGGAAAAAATGTTGAAAGTCATTCAGCTTTTTGAATGAAAGTCTCCCTTCCCTAATTTTCCCCACCACTTTGGAAAATGGAAAAAGATGATGGAAAACTTAAAACAGGCCACCCGGAATGACGGAAAACGACGCATGATGACTCGAACTCCTTTTTATTTACCAAGCAAAAAAAACCCAAACTTTACCACCGCTAATGTGAGGCGATATTTTCCGAGCTTTTCCAGCGTTTGGCCCACATTTATTACTCATCCCACCCACACAAACACACAGAGTTTTTAAGTGGGGTGGCCACTTTTTGCGTACCAATTTTCCCACCCCCGGCTGCTCAAAAATGTGTGCGACACAGGCGTTAATAAAAAGTGATAGTTTGTTGAAATTGTTTTCCATCTCCTGACAAATAGCGGGGAAAACAGCTCTATTAGGAGTGGGGGCGTGCAAAACGTGATTGACGGAAACCATTTTCGGGCGGTTGGTTGGATGTGCCACAGCAATTTAAAGCGCGCTTGTTGACACGTTTGGAAAATTAAAACAAAAGCTTTGTTTGATGAAATGCGATTTTGCAATTTATGGTACATTTAAAATCGAGTGAATTTTGTGTTTTCAATAGGAAAAAAACTCAATAACCAAATTTGGTGAATAAGATAAAAAAATTATCAATCACTTTTGAAATATTGTTTTTTTTTAGTTCCTTCAAGTTTTAGAGTCACTTTGTTCAAACTTCAACATTATTCGAACATTTTTTTGTAAGAATCCAACCAACATCAAATTATTCGCTCTAAATTGCCTTGGCATTCTCGATTGCGAGATTCCTACTCGAAACTAGGTGTCCGAAGGCTTGATTGTTGAGGCAATTGCAAACCTCTTTTTACATGTAAGCTTCCATCCACCCCGGGATTCGAACTGACGACCTTTGGATTGTTAGTCCAACTGCCTCCACCTGCGACTCCACCGAGACGACTCCTACACCTGGATTGAGCTAACGACCTAACCCGCTAGGTTAGACCGGGGCCAAAATTTACTTCCCCATCCGACGGAAGGCGTGGTCAGACATATCTCGTCTCGAAAAATGCCACCGGGACCGTCTGGGATCGAACCCTAGCCGACTGGGTGAGAGGCAACCACACTTACCCCCTTGTAAGATATTTTATAAAAAAAAGCATTGAAACATAATGTTAAATTTAAAAGGGCATTATGCAGCCATAGTGAATCCTTTTCCTTCTTTCATTCCATGATAATCATCAGAGCTATCCCTCAAAAATTAGTTTTCAAGAATGAAAATTTAGATTTTTGGTCATAACCTTTAACATCAATTCTGACTTCATGGGTATTAATAAAATATTTGGATATTTTTCGAATTTCGTTACAATTTTGAAAAAAATATCGTCGTAATATTTTTTTAAATTGTATCAAATCAATTTTCAATTAATCAAATAATTTGAATAAATTAAAAAAATAAGCTAAATTACACTAACATTTAAAAGTAATATTGATTTCAAACTTCAAAACGGTGGTCGCATCATTTGTTACAAATCTGCATGGAATTTCATCCAAATCTGCTTGAAATCTGTTCTCATGATTCTTTGTGATATAGGAGTTTTTTTTACAATTTTGCCCATTAAAAAACATATTGAAACGAGGATCAAACCAGGAACTTCTTGGTTGGTAATCCAACCCGATTATATACGGCTTAGACGCAAAATCTGATATATAAAGGAAGCGTTCTTAAATTATGCAATTCAAAAATTTGGACTTTTGGACTCCTCGTTACAAAATTTCCATATAAATTTAAATTAAATGTAAGAGCGTAACACGGACCTTGACCCCCCCCCCCCCTTCCTCCCCAACTTCTTTACATAATAAGAGAATACTCCCCAAGATAACATTTTTGATAGCAAATCGATTAAGTCACATTTTGATACAGTTTTTTTTCCTTTGGCTGGTGACCAAATTCTTAAATTATATTAAATTATATTTGTTTTGGTGAAACTTTGTGTGTATTTTTGACTTTTAATTGGAATTATTGGTTAGTCTATACAATTTTGGCTACCGTAAATAGAAAAAAATATCAACATATTCAAAAATCTGTATCTTGGTGACGGATTTCCCGATCGATTTGCTGTCTTCGGCAAAGTTGAGGATCAATAATCTTAGAAGTTTTCAGGAAAAACAATGATAACGAGAAGAATAATATTTTTCAATTGTACCATTCGCACAGCAAATTGAATTACGCAAATTAACCATTTTTGGAAAATTTCATTTTGAATCTGTTTTAGATGAAAAAATGCCATTTTTTAGCTATTGCACAAGTTGGTAAAGTTTAGTTTGGCAGAGCTGCCAATTAAAAAAAAATGATTTAAAAAAAAGGTTGAAAATAGCAGATATATTTAAAATGTATTTTAAAATGTAATATCATATTTGCAAAAATCTCAAAACATAAGTTTTGATATCGTACAGCGTTTTCAAGTTACATCAGAGCAATTCTCTGAGATTTCGGTCATTCGATTTTTTTTGTATTTTTTAATCCGGCTTATACGGTCTAGATGCTTTCGGTTTGCCCAAAGAAGCCATTTTGCATCATCAGTTTGTCCATATAATTTTTCATACAAATTTGGCAGCTGGCCATACAAAAATGATGTATGAAAATTCGAAAATCTGTATCTTTGAAAGGAATTTTTGATCGATTTGGTGTCTTCGGCAAAGTTGTAGGTATGGATAAGGACTACACAAAGAAATGATACACGGTAAAAAAATTGGTGATTTTTTATTTCTTTTTTTGTCACTAAAAACATTGTTTTTATTTTATTCATTATCTGTTATGTTTTAGGAGACATCAAATACCAAAATTTCTGAAATTTCCAGAATGGGCAACGAATCTTTGACCGAGTTATGAAGTTTTGAATCAATATTGACTTTTTTCAAACTTCATTTTTCGATGTAAATTCAAAATGTCGATATCTCAGCAGCTTATGGTCCGATTTGCAATGTTAAATTATGAAACATTCGTGAAATTTTTCGATCTTTGCGAAAAAAATATTTTCGAAATTTTTCAATCAAGAATAACATTTCAAAAGAGCCAAACATTCAATATTATGCCCTTTTGAAATATTAGTCTTGATTTAAATTTTTTGAAAATATAGTTTTCACGAATGTTTCATATTTTAACATTGAAAATCGGACCATTAGCTGCTGAGATATCAATATTAGAAAATGGTGTGTTGTTTGAGTGAGACTTAGAAAACATCAATTTTCTTGTTTTTAAACCTTTGCACGGCAATATTTCAGCAACTAAGGGTGGTCCTATCAACAAACATAAAAAAAACAAAATAAAGAGAATTTTCTCAGCTTTTCAACTTTTTTTTTCAAAAGTGGGCAAGCATGGGCACGAATTTTAAACATTGAATAATTGAGACAATTTTTAAAAAAAGTTGCCTAAAAATGGCTATCACTTGAAAACTGTGCACTTTATCAAAATTTCACTAAAGTACTGTTTGATTGCAAATTCAATTTTAACATCGAAAAACAAAGTTGAATTTTTTTTGCGACCAGCATTACAATTTTTTGAAAAAAAAAATCAGTATTGATTAAAAAAATCATAAATCGGTCGAAGATTTTTTGCCCAATCTGGAAATTTCTGCAAAGTTGGCATTTGATGTTCCCTAAAACATATCAGAAAATGAAAAAAAAAATTGCGTTTTTTGCAAATCAAGTTTTAGTAACAAAAAGTGAAATTAAAAAACACAAAAAAATACAGTGCAGTCCATATCCATACCTACAACTTTGCCGATGACACCAAATAGATCAAATAATTCCTTCCAAAGATACCGATTTTTTAATTTTCATATATTATTTTTGTATGGAAAGCTGCCAAATTTGTATGAAAAATTATATGGACAAACTAATGATGCAAATGGCTTCTTTGGGCATACCGAAAGTACCAAGAAAGTTTCAGCTGGTTTAAAAAATACAAAAATTAAAATTCATATAAAAATAACGGTTTCGAAGAGAACTGCTCATCAATTAAAAATTGGTATTATGACTTTGTGTATTTTGGTTGAAAAAGAAGTTAAATTATTTTAAAGCAGTCTTTATCGAAAATAATATTTTTATAATTTTTAGTATGGTTATGCATTCTTTCAAATGCGGGCAGTTTATCTAAACATTTTATTTTGTTAGCATATTTTTGTTTCTGTTTTCAAAAATAGCAGTTATTGAAAATATTAAAAAGGGAGAATATTCTCGAGTTGTGGTAATTTTTAAAGCATGAGCTGTTCTGTATTTTTGTAAGATTTTATTTTTATTTGTGTTACTTTTAGTAAAGAAAGGTATGTGTCAAAATAGCTTCTTCAAAAATGAAATTAAATATGAATTCTTTTAAACCTGTGCAGTAGATGGTAGCGAGCGTAATAACCCGGGACAAAATTCTTGGGAAATTGGCCTTATTTGATTATCTCGATTCCCGAGATATTTGGCCCATACAGACGAGAGTTTTGATACTATAAATATTCAATCAAAAATCCATGCAGCGGCAAAAGAAGAGTTCATTTGATTTACACATTTCAAACGTTTAAAATCGCAAAAAAAATCATAAAATTTGTAATTGATGACACGACCACTAAGTTGGGGAGAGTTTACATTAAAAAATTAGCACACAATGAAGTTAAAATTAATATACTTCTCTTCTTCTATGTTATTTCAAAATTTTGAGTGTTTGTAGATAATTAGGCGTAACCTTTGATCTAATTAGAGGAACAATAAAACATGACGTTTATTCAAAAACTATTCTTTTTACCCGTCTAAAACTGAATGCGGAAACGAACCCTGCAAAGTTCATAAATCAGGGTTGTTGACTCTTCAACGCAATAATCCTTTTCTAGTTAATTCTTCTCTAATCTATCTCATCCTGCGGCATTCCGTATTCCCACCGGGCGAGGCAATCTTTTTGTTTTTAACTTGCAAAACTGCATCCTCTGGTACACACTTTATGTACGCTGGTCTGGTGCATGCACCAAAGGTATGCAGTTTTAGGGGGGACCCTTAATCAAGGCTCCTCTAATAGAGTCCACGCGCGTGAGTTACAACGACGCGGATGACAATTTCCGCGAACCGGTGAGTGTGGCCGCACAGGATGTTCGTGGCACCCGTGAACAATGGCCAAAGATTACACGCGGACTAATCCGGCTTGAAATGGTGGTTTATTAACACCCGGGTCGACCCCTAGTCAACCCCTCCTGCAGTAATGCTCCCGTGGGAATTGGAATGATTTAATGGACCGCAAAATGAGTCAACGGCCGCGAGTCTGATTTATCTCGATTCATTTGGCCGTGTTGGTTCCTTTGACCACCGGAGTGGTGAACCATGAAGAGTCATGCAGCTGCAGGACAGGGGTTTCATCTGGACGCGCGCGCGATGATGTCGTCCGTGTTACATTTAGTTGCTGGTTGGTTGCAGTACTGACCAAAAGCCTGCAGCTATTGGACAAGTGTCCTACCGCAAGGTAGTGAATGAGTTGGTTTGTTTCACGAGTTTGGTTCTAATCAAAATTTTCGACTTAATTATTTTTCTGGAGTTGTCCAGTAATACAAAACAACACTGAAGACTAACTTGCTGCAGCTGCCTCCCGTGGAGGCCATCAGCCAAGTCCTTGTTGTCCCGACAGAGAAGATGTCAACGCGTTTCCGTTACACTGCAGATCTTCAATTTACCAATGCAGATAAGCAGCTCGTGCAAACTCCAAGACCGGGATTGGCTGTCCAAGGCACTTTAGAAATTAAAGAACGAGTTCAAAGTCCAGGAATGATGTCAATGATTTTTAACTCAGCGTCAATACAATTCTATCGATTGTCATAACAAACTTAAATTTCTTTACTTTTTATCAATTTTCCACCAAAAAGACTTCCCTTCTCCCTCCTTTTGAACTTTTCATCATCCTAGAACAAGCTCGAAAACCCCACCAGCCAAAGGGAATGCAAAGTAAACGTTGACCCACATCGGGTCACCGCTCGACTCTTTTTAATAAATTTATTTGTTTGGTGGTGTAAAATATAACCATCACCATCCCCTCCTTCCGAAACCTGACTTGCAAAACCCGGAACAGAACACAGAACAAACTTGCGGGGGTCATTTAGTATAGCCACCATGTCACCACGTGGCCAGAGGGTGGGGAAGGGAAGGGTCCGCCGCGAGGACACAGCCAATGACAGGAACAAACAGCCACCACCAGAGGGTTGTTTGCCGCTAGAGAGACTATGGTTGTACTCTGCAGGGCCCTGACCATTTCTGGTCTTCTGGTTTGGGCCGGGAACGGCGAGGAAAAATTCTGGCTGTTGCTGTTCTTATTGAAGAAGGTTATGGATTAAAAGCAAAAACAAAAGCAAAAACAACAGCAAAAGCAAAAGCAAAAGCAAAAGCAAAAGCAAAAGCAAAAGCAACAGCAACAGCAACAGCAACAGCAACAGCAACAGCAACAGCAACAGCAACAGCAACAGCAACAGCAACAGCAACAGCAACAGCAACAGCAACAGCAACAGCAACAGCAACAGCAACAGCAACAGCAACAGCAACAGCAACAGCAACAGCAACAGCAACAGCAACAGCAACAGCAACAGCAACAGCAACAGCAACAGCAACAGCAACAGCAACAGCAACAGCAACAGCAACAGCAACAGCAACAGCAACAGCAACAGCAACAGCAACAGCAACAGCAACAGCAACAGCAACAGCAACAGCAACAGCAACAGCAACAGCAACAGCAACAGCAACAGCAACAGCAACAGCAACAGCAACAGCAACAGCAACAGCAACAGCAACAGCAACAGCAACAGCAACAGCAACAGCAACAGCAACAGCAACAGCAACAGCAACAGCAACAGCAACAGCAACAGCAACAGCAACAGCAACAGCAACAGCAACAGCAACAGCAACAGCAACAGCAACAGCAACAGCAACAGCAACAGCAACAGCAACAGCAACAGCAA